>NW_026945621.1:55000-262500 GCF_034702125.1 Engraulis encrasicolus | reverse complement strand
GGACTCAAGCCTGGAGAAAGAGATACAGGGGGCGGGGGGGAAGCAATAGCAACACACACACAGCAAAGACTTAGTGCGTTTGAGTGTAAAGTGAGTATATAGTAGTATAGATATACTTTTATTTTCATCATCCCCTTGTATCGGTAGTGATTCCGATGGTCTGTTTAGTTTATTTAATCACACAATCTTTGTCTCTTAACTTACCACAGTCCCTGTAGTTTACAGTCTGGATGCCTGAGTAGAGCAGAGATTTGTGTCACACCTGAGTCTCCAAGTCTGTTTTTATGTAGATACAGATGTCTCAGGTGCGAGGGATTTGATGTTAGAGCTGGAGTCAGAGCAGCACAGCCCTTTTCGGTTATACTGCAGTTACCAAGCCTAGAGAAAGAGGGGGGGGGGGAGAGAAAGAGTTCACACTCAACTTGACAAAAGTCAAAAGACTTGTGACTCAACTTGGACTTGAACATCTATAGATTTGTCTTGCACTCTCATGACTTGCAAATACTTGTCACTTCTAATCATACTTCCTGTTATAAATACTGTATCTGTCCAGTTCAGTTCAACAAAACTAAACATTTTCTACAGTTGATTTCATTGAACAGAAAGCGCGAGCATTCTTCATTCTATTTTCGATGGCCATCTGAAATAAATTACTAAGTTACACAGTTGTGGGAGTTACCGGTAAGGCAGCCAAACAATGCAGCACCTTGGCAACAGTGCCCAAAGGTGTGAAAATTATGTTTTGGGAAGTATGTGGAGTTCACAACTGACCAGTTTTAAAAATAAGAACCATGCTTTCAATAATAACATCATCTTGTGAGCATTGGCTAAGGTTGGTGGAAAGGAGGGCTTTTGCATAACCAGTGGTCGAGTTGTCAAATGAAAGTGGGGGGGATGGTCAGAGATGTATTCTGATTATTAGGGGTTCGGGGGTTTGTTCCCTCAGGGAAAAAAAAGTAGTTTTTAAAAGTGCAGTTTTAACACAATATGTGTAGAAGGGATGGCTGTTTGAGAGGGGAATGATTTTTGACCATTTTTAGACTCAAGCCCCGTACACCTTGGTGTTTGTGGGACTCCAGACTTACCAGCAGCAGGCTTCATTCACTTCATTGTTCCCCGCCACACCTCGAAAAAATTGGAAGCATTCGTCTGCCTTTCACATGCTTGATCAGCGTTCCCCCGTCCTCTTTCATTTCTAACACTGGCTCTCTCATTGGGTAAGCGTTAACAAAATTGTCGGGCGATATGGATCTCAATAGTGATAGGCTACAGTGAAGGCCTAATCAGTGATTTGGTAATTTGTAATTTTCGAATAAAATTATACTTTTGAAGTGGCTTTTAAAATCATGTTTTTATTTCGCACCATGCGATTAATCTTGATAAATTACAGATAGTCATTGAGTTAATGCGATTAAATATTTTCATGTTTGCCCATCATTTATCACTCCGAAACACATATCAAACACAAAATATGGCCAACAAGATATTAAATTTGGCCCACGCGAGGTGACGCACAAAAGTTATTTTATATGATGTTAGCGCATGCCTACACCTCCCTCTCCTGTAGCGCTGCATTTCCCCGTCACAACACTGGGCGTCCGTCTACCTACCTAGTGGGGAAATCTTACAACGCAACATGCCAAGAATCGGCAAAGTTTATCTAGTAAACAGTTTAGTAATAATCACGTTTGTTCTGTCTCTCTGTCAAGACACGTGGAAAATGAGAACTGAAAATGCAATGCTATGTTCTTTTCTTGTTAACATTGCAAGCCAGGAAGCGCAGTGGCCAAAGTTTTGCAGAAACTTTGACAAAAGTCAAGTCATCCTCCGAGAAAAACACCCGTGTCTGAAAACATGTATTTGCATGAAGACGAGGCTGTTTGCAAGGCTATTTAATGTCTGCGTACAATAGGGTGCATCAAACGCCCCCTATGAAAAGATATTGGTGGCCCAGGAAGACTTCATCTAAATTTCAAAATATTTCACACAGTGTGTTTTTACTGGGTGTAGAACATTTTTACTATAGGGCCAAGGCAATATTTTTTCATAGGGGGCATTTGATGCACCCTAGCGTACAACCATTTCACTGAAAATTACTCTGATGTAGCAGCACTTTGAAATATAGCTAAACTTATTCCAGAAAAACTGGTGCAGCCAGACTGTGCAGCAAGTGAAATCGCCCCCTCTCGCCAGGTGTGTATAGAGTATATGCGCATGCCTACAGTATTAACTGGGATGTTTTTGAGGGCTGGCATTACAAAAAATGGGTAGATAATTTCACTTTTCTTTTCTCTACCTAGTATTTAACTATGAGTGACTGGCTCTGCCCAGTTAAAATGTATGAAAGGTGAAAATAAGTTCAAAAATGTAAAAAAAATAATCTGAAAAGGCAAAAAATAAATATGAAAAAACTGAATTTGAGAAAATTCGTATTATTTAAAAGTTGATTCCCAATTGTTTCATATTATTTGATACATTGGTTCCCTCTATGGTTGGCGGAGTCCTGCCACCGCACCTTCAAGGAAATCCTGGGAAAAACCCTGCCAGCAGCTTCAAATGTCACCCATTTCATGTGTTTTCTTCTTTGTAATGGTACTTTAGAATATCCTCCCTTTATGTGATGTATTCATCTGGTAGAAGCCTCACTTCTTGTGCCTTTATCTGCACAAACCTTTGCATGCTCTGAAACAACTACAAATCTGGTAATGCAAATTCATCTGTACGTGTTTTTTTAATTGAAATAACTTTTGAGTACATCAATTAAGACCTACCAATGCTTCTCATTTCACAGATGACAATTTTCAGTTATTTACAACACTACAACCTCTGTTTGCATAATAATTTGGAACAGTGTAATGAAAGAAGTCTGCTCTACTATAGATGGGTAGCTACGTGTCTTAGCCTGACTGACCAGACCATATGAATTACTTTGAAATAATAAAAAATGAAATAATTCAACATCAAAAATAATAATAAAAAAAAACAACCAGGATCATGTTTAAAACACCACCGATGAACACAATTGAAAACATCTCATGTACCACACATTTTTAAATCACTAACCCAAGTTCCTTGAATCTGCTGTGTGAATCCTCCAGTAGAGCGCATAACTCCTTCACTCCTGAGTCTCCTGACATCTTCCCATCCAGGTCCAGCTTGGTCAGGAGTAAGGGGTTCATTTCCAGAACTGAAGTCAGATACTCAAAGGCTTCCTCTGCTGAATTGGTCTTCAACAGTCTGAAAAGACATTTAAAAGAAATAATACTGCTTACCATCTTATATTTCATTTATAAGTGTGCATAATAGGATATATTTCAGTTCAGGTAGAATAATAACATGAATGCTAGAGTAAAACAAATATATTAGAATTTTAGAATGCTAAACTTTGAAGCATAATTCCACTGATATGTACATCAACGGTCTTGTTTTTTTCATTAATTCATGTACTGTTGTCAATTCATCTAGCATTGGAAGCTGAACTGAGCACAGCAAAACTAAGATGTCCTACTACTATAACCACCAAAATGTTCTTGCCTCAGTTTCTTTAGTTTACATTGAGGATCCTGTAATAGATCAGTGAGGAGCTTCACTCCAGAGTCTCCAGGGTCATTTCCTCTCAGGTCCAGCTCCTCCAGGTGTGAAGGGTTTGATTTGAGAGCTGAGGACAGAACAGCATATCCTTCTCCTGTTACACCGCAATCTGACAAACTTTAGAGAAAGGAAAAGAGTCAGATGCTGCACACTGGGTATGTGGATATGGATATATTTTTCCTTGATCGGAATAGATCTAATCTGTTTGTCTGGTCCCGTGTATATATGGCAACTTGATCAGACTACATGAAGCCTTCCAGTCCTATTACAATTTAAATCGGATCAGACATATTTATCCGGACCGTTTATATGTAAATAAATGTGTTAAAGTGACTGGATCATATCTATAACATTTTCCACGACAAATAATCCTTCAGAATTAATCAAGTGAAAAAGGGAGTTTTTCCTCACTCCTGTTGCCACCAGGGGCCACATTTGAGCGCCCAAATTCAGTGTGACCATCTATCACTTATGCTGGACCCAACCTCTTTTGTCTTCTTGGTATTCTCTCTTGTTTGTGTCTCTACTTTCTACCTCTCTTTTTACTCCATCTTTAATATTGACCCCCCCCCATTTGTTAACTGAGTTGCATGCCTTGTATGATACAGTGCTATACAAATACAGTTATTATTATTATTATTATTATTATTATTATTATTATTATTATTATTATAGTATTATTATTATTGATGACATCAGTGGAATTTATATTATTATGAAAATATCATATACATCAGACCTCAGTGTTTCCAGTGCACAGTTTGCACTCTTCAATCCACTGCACAGCAGTTGGACTCCAACATCTTCAATGTGGTTGCCACTGAGTTCCAGGTGTCTCAGCTTTGAGGTTTTTTTGCAGAGGACAGATGCTAGTGTTCCACCGCTCTGTTCAGTGAGCCCACAGCTGCCAACCCTGAAGACGGAAACAGGTCACTAGAAATCTCCTTATTAGTTTGTTATTGATGAGCCAAATATATTACATTTATGGTTGCTCATTACAAATTAAGCTTTATTTAACCTTCTGCATTTGAAGCAATTATTTGAACAATTATTGGCTGGTGTTGGTGGGGGGGGGGGGGGGGGGGTGGGGGGGGGGGGGGGGTCACATAACCGGGCCTATCAATTGTTAACATTTTACTTACAGAGTTGTATGGGATTCCTCCACTACTGGCTTCAGCCTCAGGAGAGCTTCGTCAGATCTGACATACATCTTTAAGTCAAACACATCCAGATTCTGGTCTGATGTCAGCAGTACAAACACTAGAGCTGACCACTGGTCAGGTGAGAGCTGGGCTTCAGAAAGTGTCCCTGCATTCAGGGAGGTCTGAATCTCCTCCACTAAGGAGTGGTCATTTAGTTCACTCAGACAGTGGAAGAGGTTGATCATCCTTTCTGAGGAGGAGGCCTCCCTGATCTTCTCCTTAATGTAACAGATTGTTTCATCATTACTGGTATGAATTTTTCTCATCATTAGACCACGCAGGAGAGACTGATTTGACTGCAGAGACAGGCCAAGAAGGAAGCGGAGGAAGAGGTCAAAGAGTCCATCTTCATAAGCCAAAGCTTTGTCCACAGCACTCTTTTGCAAGGTCGTTTTCCTCATTGGAAGTGAACGCTGTGTGCATATTATGTTTTTATTATATTTTGTCATCATCAACAGTGCATACAGTGCAGCGAGATAGTCCTGAATACCGAGATGCACAAAGGAGAACACTGTCCCAAGAAAGATTCCTGATTCTTCTTTGAAGATCTGAGTGCACATCCCAGAGAATACTGCAAACTTTCTGATATCAATGCCACAGTATCTAAGGTCTTCTTCATAAAAGATCAGATTGCCCTTCTTTAACTGATCATAGGCCAACTTTCCAAGCTTAAGGATCGCATCATGGTCAAATGTGTTGTTGCTCTGTCTGGTTTGATACAAAAGGAAGTGTGTGTACATTTCCGTCAAAGTCTTTGGAACCTGTGTGTGTCCTGATGAATAAATCATCTCAAGAACAGTAGCAGCGATCCAGCAGAACACAGGTATGTGGCACATGATGTGGAGGCTCCTTGATGATTTAATGTGTGTAATAACTCTGCTTGCAAGACTCTCATCGTCAATTCTCTTCTTGATATACTCTTCCTTTTGTAAGTCATTAAAACCTTGTGCTTCTGTCATCAGGTCAACACACTCAGGAGGAATTTCACTTGCCGCTGCTGGTCGAGAGGTTATCCAGACTAGAGCAGAGGGGAGCAAATTACCCTTGATGATATTTGTCAAGATTACATCCAATGACTTAGCTTCTGTCATGTCAGTTAAACTCTCATTTGTCTTAAAGTCAAGTTGGAGCCGACATTCATCTAGACCATCAAAGACAAACAGCACTTTATATTTCTTTTGGATGTTGATGGTTAACTGCTTTAGCTCTGGAAAGAAGTGGTGAAGAAGATCCATCAAAGAGAACATCTCGTCTCTCATGAGGTTCAGCTCTCGAAAGGACAATGGGAAGATGAAATCAATGTTTTGGTTTTCGTTTCCTTCAGCCCAGTCAAGGATGTACTTCTGCACAGAGATTGTTTTGCCAATGCCAGCCACCCCCTTTGTGAGAACTCTTCTAATTGGTTTATCCTGACCAGGCGAGGGCTTAAAGATGTCAGCGCATTTAATTGGCTTCTCCTGCCCAGTTGCTTGTTTTGGATCTTGACTCAATCTGTCTGACTTCATGTTCGTCATTTACTTTCCCACTTCCTCCCTCTGTGATGTAGAGCTCTGTGAATATATTTTGCAGCAGAACAGAGCTTCCAGATTTGGCTATACCTTCAAACACATTCCGGTACTTGTTCTTGAGATTTCTTTTCAAGTCATTCTGACAAATTATATTGAGCTCATCTGGTTAAAAACAAATACAACATAAGCAACAAGGGAGATCAAGCGAGAAGGGACTAAATACAATGACAAGTTGTATTGTTTTCATAATGTATCTTGAGTATAATATATCTATATATTACTAAAAAGGAAAGCATTCTTACTTTCGGTTAGTTTTTCAGCAAGGTCATGGTGCTCCATCTTATGGAGGAAGTGCAGTACCATCTTGAGAGTTCCTTCTCTGGCCTCTCTCTCATCCTCTGATTTCATCTCAAAGTTTTCCTGGTAGTCTGGACTAAGAACCTGCTTGAATCTCTGCAGCTCTGTCTTCACAAAGGTGACCATATTCTCCTCAAGCTCCTAATGAATACATCACACATTCCCTTTATTTATGCATTAAGGCACTGCAATATCTTTTTGAATGGCATATATTTTATGTCCCTTTTTCTATTTTATGTTACTATAACTCTAACACTGACTCCTCCATAACGTTTGCAGGCTTTGGCTGCATCAACTTGGAATACATCACTTACCTCAAATATATGAGGTAGATCTCGTTTTTTGTCCTGACAGCTGAAGATATGTGGTTCATATCCCATCTCCTGTTCCCTGGAGATGTAATGAAGACAAAAACACAATTGACACTCATATTGTCTGAACAGTGCTGTGACTGGCTAGAGAATGATGTGGATATGCTCAACCAATTTCAGAGTTTCATTTTTCTATACAGTAGGTTGCCTTCTGTGTGTGTGTGTGAGAGAGAGAGAGCTGAACTGAACGTTTGGCCTCAGTGCTTATGTTTGTGCTGTGAAGTTCACATGCTACTGTTAGGTTCTGTGGACATGTTTTGCCTGCTGTTCATTCATCTCGCCACTAGATGCCGCCATCTGTCCTTGTATTTTTGTGCGTCATGGCAAGGGAAACTGTCTACGACTCGCACCCTCTCCACAGGCGTACCCCAAGGATCAATGCTGGGGCCCCTTCTGTTTGCAATATACACCTCCTCCCTGGGACGTGTCATTAAAACCTTGGCGTCATGATTGACGACGAGCTGTCATGCTCCAACTACATCAGTTCAGTCACCCGGACCTGTCCAACGTGCAGCAAATCAGACCTGTGCTGACACAGTATTCTACACGACGGTCCTGTCCCACATTGCAACTCACTCATGACACGTCTGCTAGATGGCAGGTCTCCCTCCTGTTAGGTCTACCTGCTTGTGCGCTAAAACCACTACAGATGGACCAGAATGCGGCGGCACAGTTGACATTCAATCAAGCCAAAAGGACCCATGTAACTCCTTTACTTATTGAGTTGCACTGGCTACCGATCGCCGCCTGGATCAAGCACAAGGCGTTGACCCTTGCCTACAAAACCATCACAGGAACGGTCCCAGCTTATCTGAAGGACTTACTAACGCCTTATGTTACTGGAAGAGAACTATGCTGATCACAGAAATTCTTTTCTACTTTTTTAATAGCCTATGAATTATACTTATTGAATAGGCCTACCATAAACCATCCATCTTAATTTTCAAGTGACTTTCACACTGTAGGCTATTATTATTATTATTATTATTATTATTATTATTATTATTATTATTACTTTCAGACTAGTGTTGTAATATAGCCTAAGCACAGTATTAATCAATATAATATATAAGTTATTGCAAAGAATTAGGCCTACAAAAGTATTTAAGATTGATTTGAAACGGAAACATTAGCCTACATTAGACCGTACGAGAAAAAAAAAACTTTGTCACTTTAAATGAACAGCCTGTCTGTAAGGAAAAGCCCCTCTTTCCTCTGTCACCATCCACAGAGCCACTCCGCTACCGCTCTGACCCTCCCTCTCTCTGTCTCTCCCTCATCTGTCACCATTTGGTGTTTCAACGAGGCTATCAAACTAATCGACTGTAAATTACAACTTTAAAAACAATAATGTTGATATGTTTGTGCTGACAACGAGTTACTGCATGCTGACCGAGGCAACTACAGGCTATAACTCAAAATGGCTAACTGGCGAAGACTAGTCAATTGATTAGTCAATCTAATCAAACATTAGATTAGGATATTCTACACACAAGAAACAACAAAAAACTTCTCACTTGAAAGACGGGCAACCGGCACAACACAGCGTATCTGCAAGGAAAGCCCGCCCCCTTAGGCTAGTGACAATGGGCCCAAAAAGGCCTTTGTTTTCGAGATACCCCAACCGGAGGTATAACAAAACCCAATAATGTTTTTCCTCATCTCTAAGGTGTCCCATACATGAAAATGATTCTTGGCCAAAGTGATTTTAATGCTAAGCCTAAAAATTTTACACATTTCCATATGCACCTCCAAACAAATCTGAATATTAAAGATGGCATATTGTTCAATGCCCAGAATGAAAAAAAAATCGAAAGGGAGTTACAGGACCTATTTCACCCTAATCTGATTCATTTAAGCATAATCTATAGCACCACACACTAATAATACGCTTATTTGAGTAATATAGCCTACTGTAATACAATTGTGAGCATTCCTGTCACCACTTAAGTGCATTGAAATAGGTCCTGTAACTCCCTTTCGATTTTTTTCATTCTGGGCACCTCATACATTGAACGATATGCCATCTTTAATATTCAGACAATATATACATATGAGATATTGCTGGATTCAGAACAACCTCACCTATCCATCAAGATATCATATGTGTGCATATGACATTCCTCGACAAAGCAATTGCAATGTAAATGATGACATTCTGTATAAATATCACTTTTTTTCATTTTCCGCCTATTTTAGGTGTGTGATTAAATGCTTATATCTCCTTCATACATCAAGATGGTCCAATTCAACCACTTCTATCTGGTGCATGTTTCTCTCAGAGCTTCTGGTAATTTTCTGCATGTTTTTTTGTACATCTACTCCCATACAGAGAAATGTCACATTATGGGTGTTTTTTTTGTTTGGAGGTGCATATGGAAATGTGTAAAATTTTTAGGCTTAGCATTAAAATCACTTTGGCCAAGAATCATTTTCCTGTATGGGACACGAAACATTATTGGGACGAATGTATGGGACGAAAAACATTATTGGGTTTTGTTCTACCTCCGGTTGGGGTGTCTCAAAATTTTGAGGCCATTCTCACTAGCCTACCTTTCTCTGTGTCATCGTCCTAGATTGTAGAATTTTCAGCATCCACTCTGCCTCTCTCTCCCTCTGTTGCCGTTTGGTGCTGCTATGACTACAAACTAATGAATTGACTGTCAATTCGGCTACAACTTTTAAAACAATAACGCTGATATGTTTGTGTTGCTGTGTAGTTGTTGCGTGCTGACTGCTGCAACTTCCATACAGGCTAATAGAGCTCAAAATAGCGAAGAGCACGAGACTGACAAACACTTACAAGCATCACGTAAACGTTGCATGGCTCGGAAAATCAGACCATGTGATGCAGATATGATTATGAATGGTGAAAATGAAGGGGGGAATGCTGAATAGTTATAGAGGAAGCAATTTTGGTGCTCATTGCAGCTATGCGCAGAGCCAGCGCCTACAGTTTAGGACGATATTATTAGCCTCCCTCCTGAAATTAGACATTTCTCTTGATTTCTCAGTGAGAATGACCATTATGAACTGTTTCTATTATTCTGGAAACAAACACACTGATGGAGATAATGTCCAATGACTTGAATTTGCATTGTTTTATCGTTACAATGAGTTTAAACAAAAAAGGGCGAAAATTACAAGGACAAAATTATTAGCCCCCTGATCATTAATAGTCAATATGGCGCCATTTATTACCCAAAACTGAAAACAGGCTCTGATAAGTTGTTACCTAGGTTGGCACATGCCCCACTAGGGATTTTGGCCTATTTCTTCACCGCAAAGTGTTCTAGCTGGTCCAAATTGCATTGATGCTGAGCATAGACATTTGCCACAGAATCTCAGTGGGATTGAGGACTGGACTAAGAGCGGGTCGTTCCAGTATCATGGTTTTAGTGTCCTTGAAGAACCTCTGAACTAATTTAAATGTTTACTTTGGGTTACAATGTTGTTGGAAGACCCAGCAATCCAGATCCAGACCCAGACTCCCTGTGTCTGAGGCTGAATAACAGTCTAAAAACTTGATGCCCCCACCACTATGTGTAACTGTGGAAACTGCTTAGTCTCATTAGACCAAAGAAGCATTGGACACCTGCCTAGATGATTGTTATTGACCTGGCCTCACCTGGAGTTTTCATTTCAAGAAAGACAGCTGTTAGGGCATGGGTGGCTAACCCGCGGCTCTCGAGCCGCATGCGGCTCTTTGCCTGGTGCCTTGCGGCTCTTGCGTTCATGTCCAAGTTTGTGTTTATGTCCCAAAGGCAATATGCATTGTAATTGCGCACACAAAGTTGATTAGAACTATGGCAAATAAGTGCCCTGTGGTCTGTAGGTGTAGCGAGACGCACTGAGTCAAGTGCTCTGTGTTGGGCTTAGCCAATGGCGTGCGTCGCCACCCTATTTATTTGTGGGTAACTTTGAACTCTGGAGGCGCGACAATCCGTCCCCCCTCACCTTGCTGGTTCCTGTCACACCCCTTCCTGTTTGCTTGTGGCTGGTAAGCACGATTGCGTTTTGATCTTCCTGTTATTCTGCTTACCTTTTTCATGTATTGCGATCATGACCGAATCTGGTTACTTTCTCAGTGTCCCCACCGTTTGGCTCTGCGGTCTCGGTCAGCATATGCTCAACTTTGCGAGGCGACTCCTCTGCCAGTGATTGAACCTTTTCTATGGTCGTGCCCAGCGGTGCATGTCGTGCACGGTGAATTCCCAAAGGTGCTTGTGCCGTCGCTAATGAAGCACTGATGCTCTGAAGTCTACGCATTTCGCTGGGAGTAGGCGAAGTTGTGAATCACCTGGTACGTGCCATCCTTTCGATTTTTCCCTACTCCGCGTTTATTATGCATAGTGTTAATCAGGCGTTTCATTGTACTCTCTAGGTGTTGCCGGTTTTGCTCTGTTGCTGCTGCTGTTCTTGCCAACGCCAAATTCCACTGAGTGCTGCTTCGCTGGCTGGTGTAACCTTGAACTAGCCGCCTGCACTACGAGAGCCGTGACTGAAACACCAACCACTAAAGCACTTTAAACGGCCTTATCGCTTTTTTAACAATTGCAGTGTGAACGTGTGTGTGTGTGTGTGTGTGTGTGTGTGTGTGGTTGTGTTCGTCAATTTGTGTGTGTGTGTGTGTGGGGATCCTTTCCTTTTTGGGTTACTAAGTTGAGGGATTTTGTTTTTGTCCTGCTTAAGTTCCACCACTGGCAGGAGGCCCTTTTTGCCATAGCTGTAGATAGCCAGTGGGCTGTCTTATTATTGGGCCTGTGTTGTACTTTATTTTCGATTAATCGCTTTTCTTTTGTACCATTTGTTTATTTCATTTAAGGCTACAAGCGCCTTATTTATATTCATTTTTGTTTGAGACCAATCACGCCTACACCTTCCCTGTGTGGTAGCAAACAATTGTTTGTTTGTCAAGTGCATGTTAACTCTGGTGGGAGGCTTAGGTCAGCTGCGGATCATCAATGATCCAGTTTCCCCTCCCCTTAGTCTGTAACTGGCGTGATTGAGTCATTTCTTGTTTATTTGTGTTGTATTATTCTGACCCTCCCCTTACCTCTCCTTTTCTTCTTTATTTTACAGGTGCTGAGTGCCCAAAGCAGGGTGGCAGTAGATCCCAAAGGTGGTGGTATTTCCTGCGTATGTATGTGATCACGTATGCCAGTTTGAATTTCTTGTAGTTTAGTGTTTGCAGTGATTTTGATTTATTTACTTATTTTCCATTGGTTTGCTGTGCTGTGAGTTTTCTTTATTTTCTTTAGTTTGATTTGTAGTGAATGTGTCACGTGTGTTTGCATGGTGTAAGCCCTCCTTCATTTCTCAGTAGCTGGCCCCCTGCTGGCAGGCCTCAGCCCTGTTCATTTTGGTCCTCCCCTCCTAGCTCCCATACACGTCTTGTCAATTACTGTGGAAGTGTTGAGTGAGTGAGTGATTTAATGTTGTGAACGGTACCTTTTTAAAGACATTTGCAATTGTAATAAAAATAAAGTATACCATTTTGTATTTTTCTAACTTTGGTCTCTGGTGTCATTAGTCTACGAACCTTGCGTGTCCACATTGAAGTGTGTTCTGGGTAATACTCTAGGGGTGAGAGTCCCCTGGTGGCGTAGTCGTGCAATTGTCCTCTTTAAAGAAAAATCAAATTTTATTCAACCCTTTCAACTTTACGGCCAAGGCTACACTTGTCGATAGTCGTGGCAGGATTGACTTTTTAGACACCAGAGACTATTGTTGTGAAATTGTAAAAGTGGTTGTTCTGCATGGTGGTTGGTGCTAATTGAAAATTGTTGCTCTCACTCTAGGCATTTGATTTAACTTCTTTCTTTTCCCCCTTTCCTTCTGAGTGCGTTGGCAAGAACAGCAGTAGCCCCGGTGTGACAGTTGGCCGTTGCATCCCTTTTGCAGTGAACTGAAACCCTTGGTGACACGGTAAGCCAATTTTGATTATTCACTATGGAGGACGAATTGCGAGAACTCCGTGAAAAACTGACTCAGCTGGAGGCTGACAATGCAAGATTAAGACAGGGTTCGGCACGTTCAGGTGAATCTCCTTCCACTTCTAGCACCCCAGCAACCGAGAGATTGGTGTTTGTTCCCAGAGATAGAAAATGCCCAATGTTTACTGGGAAGTCTGGGATTAAGATAAGCGATTGGATTGAAGAGGCAGAGTCTTGCATGCGGGCACGCCATCTTTCCGTAAAGGATCAGGCATTTTTCTTGTTTGACCACTTGGAGGGGGAGGCCCGACAGGAGATAAAATATCGCCCCAGCACTGATCGGAATGACCCTGAAAAGATAAAAAGCATTCTCAAAGAATTGTATGGGTGCTCCCAGTCATATGTAGCCCTGCAAGAAGCCTTCTTCTCAAGGAAGCAGCAGGACGGCGAAACATTGTTGGAGTTCTCTTTGGCCCTGATCGCGCTCATGGATAAAGTTAAAAATTGTGCACCTGATGGCTTAGTTAACGCTGAGGTCTTGTTGCGTGATCAGTTTTCGGAACATGTCTTTGATGGTGGCCTACGGAGGGAGCTTAAGCAGCTCATCCGGAGCAAGCCAACAGTAACTCTACTTGAGCTTCGCACAGAAGCAATCAGATGGGAGCGTGAGGGCATGCCTGGAGGCGCTAGGGGTCGTAGCCACTCGGTTCCATCTATTCATGGTGTACAGTATGCTGTACACGGGGGTCCTAGGCCAGTCACTGGCAGCCCTACTGAACGGTCCGAGTTAGCGGAGATAAAAGATATGATGAGACGACAACAAGAGCAACTTAACCAATTGTCTCAGAGTGTTGCCTTGCTCCAGCGTCCCTCTCCAAGACAACATAACAATCCTCCCTTCTGTAGGCGTTGCCATCAACTGGGCCATATCGCTCAGGACTGTGATGGGCCCCGTGTTGCCGCCCGAAATCAGCCCCCTCTAGTAGGTCACTCTAGGGCCCATGGGTCCTCATCCCCCTCTCAGCTTCCGGGAAACTAGCACCCACCGAACCAAGGAGCCAAGGTTCTGGTGGGGGGTTGCATGGCTCGAATCCTTCACCCCCAAAGTCTAGTCTCATCTCATCTTGTCCTCATTTAACGGTAACTTTGGGTGGGGTCCCTGTGTCCTGCTTATTAGATACCGGGTCAATGGTGTCCACAATTACTGAGAGCTTTTTCAACCGTCATTTTGAGCCCTGGGGCTCTGACCGCCTGCGTTCTTGTCACTGGCTCCAGTTGCGAGCCGCCAATGGGCTGGCCATACCCTATATTGGATATTTGGAACTTGATGTTCAGCTGTGTGGCAAATCCATACCCCAGTGTGGGGTCCTGGTGGTAAGAGACCCACCCGGTGCGGTCAGCACCCAGGCCCCGGGCGTGATTGGGATGAACATCTTGAATAAATGCTACCAGGAGCTCTTTGGGCAGCATGGTGCTTCCCTTTTCACGCTCCCCTCTGTGGCCCACGCCCACAGTGCTGTTGTCGAGGCCTTGCAACAGTGTCACTATGTTGATAACCGCCCTGAGCGGCCAGGCAGGGTTAAGGTTCGGGGGGAACGGGTTCGTCGTGTTCCAGGCGGGACTATGGTCTTGGTAGCCGCTACATGTTCTGCATCTTTCTCTGATACCTCTGTGTTGTTTGAACCTACGGATAGGGGGCTTCCTGCTGGCTTGTTGGCATCGCCTTCGATTGTTCGGGTGACTCGCAACACCTGCTACATACCAGTGGTGAACGTGGGCACAGAAGACGTGCTGCTGTATCACCGGACTGACTTGGGTAGTTTGAGCCCTGTGCAGGTGGTGAGCTTGCCAGCAAACGTTACCGAGGTTAACACCGTGACCGCTTCGGTTGCCTCCCAGGTGGTGGCGCCATCTGTCCCGGATCAAATTGATGGACTTGACCTCACGGTTTTGGCATCCTCTGACCAACAGCGGGTTCGTGGCTTGTTACAGCGTTTTCATGGTGTTTTTGCCTCCCATGACGGGGACTTGGGGTGTACAGACCTCATTTCTCATCACATTCCACTAGTGGATGACGCACCTGTTCGGCAGCGCTATCGCCGTATTCCTCCCTCTGAATATGAGATGGCTAAGGCCCATATCAATCAATTGCTGGAAGCGCAGGTTATCACCGAGAGTTGCAGCCCCTATGCGTCCCCCATAGTCCTTGTTCGGAAAAAAGACGGTAGTCTCCGCATGTGCGTTGACTATCGTCAACTTAATGCCAGAACCCGTCGAGACGCCTTTCCCCTTCCTCGTATAGAGGAGTCCCTTGACTCGCTGGCCGGCGCCCGCTGGTTCTCGACGCTCGATTTAGCTAGCGGCTACCACCAGGTCCCTGTGGCAGAAGGTGATCGTGCTAAAACAGCCTTCTGTACACCATTTGGCCTCTTCGAGTGGCAGCGAATGCCATTTGGTCTCTGTAATGCCCCGGCGACCTTTCAAAGGTTAATGGAGAGAATATTTGGAGATCAGCAGTGTCAAACCCTTTTGCTGTACCTTGATGACATAGTGGTGTTCTCGTCCTCGGTCACCCAACACCTCGACAGATTGGAACTGGTCCTGGGTCGCTTACAGCAGGAGGGCCTCAAGGCTAAACTCAGCAAATGTGCCTTCTTTAAGCAAGAGGTCGGTTATCTCGGGCATGTCATCTCGAGTCAGGGCGTGGCCACTGACCCCAAGAAAATTGAGGCAGTGGCAAATTGGCCTCGCCCCCAGACAGTCTCTGATGTACGCTCATTTTTGGGTTTTGCCAGCTATTATCGCCGGTTTGTGGAGGGGTTCGCCAAGTTGGCAGCTCCCCTCCACCGGCTGGTAGCTGTGCTGGGCGGTACCAAAGCAAAACGTAGTTCGGGTCAAAATCTCCTGTCCATGTGGTCTAGCGAGTGTCAGCAGAGTTTTGAGGCATTGAAAACCAAGCTTACGACTGCCCCTGTACTTGCATATGCTGATTTCAGCTTGCCCTTCATTTTAGAAGTGGACGCGAGTTACAGTGGGCTAGGTGCGGTTCTATCTCAAGAGCAGGGTGGAAAGGTGCGCCCAATAGCGTATGCCAGTCGGGGTCTCAGGCCCACTGAACGGAATACTTCCAATTACAGTTCAATGAAATTGGAGTTTCTAGCACTCAAATGGGCTCTAACTGAGAAGTTCAGGGAATACCTTTTGGGCCAACGCTGTGTTATCTTTACAGACAACAATCCTTTAAGTCACTTGGCGACCGCTAAGCTCGGTGCCTTGGAGCAGCGTTGGGTCGCCCAAATGGCGCCCTTTAACTATGAGATCAGATACCGCCCTGGCAGGCAGAACGGCAATGCTGACCCCCTATCAAGACAAAACCCTGACCCGTTTGTGCTGTTGGACCAGACCCTTGGCACTGCACTTCCCACCTCCTTACAGCAGTCAGTAACCCCAGTGGTTCAAGCGCTAGTTACCGCCCTGCCGGGCAACGACATCACCCATTTGCGCTCTTGCCAGGACCAAGACCCAGTGTTCCAGGAGGTGCTACCACACTGGAGGCGTGGGGTCAAACCTGGCCGCGACGACCGAAGGCAGATGTCCAAATCTGCCCTGATCTTGTTGGGTCAGTGGGATCGGCTAGTGGAAAGGGGTGGTGTAATGTACCGTAGGGTGTTTCGTCCTGACGGTGCTGAAGAATACTTGCAAGTATTGATCCCCGCTACATTGAAATCTGAGGTCTTGACACAGTTGCATCAGGAGCATGGCCATCAGGGGGTGGAGCGCACCCTAGAGTTGGCACGTAAGCGGTGCTATTGGCCTGGCATGTCTGCTGATGTGGCAGAATGGTATCTGGAGTGCAATCGCTGTGAGGTTTCCAAAGACACCAGGCCCCCAGCCCGTAGCTTCATGGGACACCTATTGGCCTCAAGACCAAACGAGATCTTGGCGATAGATTTTACATCATTGGAGCCGTCTTGGTCAGGGTTGGAAGATGTCCTAGTCATAACTGATGTGTTCAGCAAGTATTCACTGGCCATCCCCACGCAGGACCAGCGTGCGTCCACGGTGGCCAGGGTACTGGTCAACGAATGGTTTTTCAAGTTTGGTGTGCCAGCCCGCATTCACTCCGACCAGGGTCGCTGTTTTGAGGCAACCCTCATCCAACAGCTTTGTAAGCTCTACGGGATTGAAAAATCTCGCACCACCCCATATCACCCCGCTGGCAATGGTCAGTGCGAGCGATTTAATCGCACTTTACACAATCTCCTTCGCACTTTGCCTGTGTCTCGCAAAAGAGATTGGGTGGCATGTCTGCCCCAACTGCTCTTTTCCTACAACACGACCCCACACTCAACTACGGGTGAGTCCCCTTACTTTTTGTTGTTCGGTCAGGAGCCACGCCTACCACTTGACTTCTTGTTGGGCACTGTGCCCGACCCTGTGGAAGGGACTGTGCATAACTGGATTGAGGAACACCAGGCCAGACTGCAAACTGCTTTTCAAGGTGCTGGGGATCGCCTTCGAGCTGCGGCTGCCAAACGGAAAGAGGCTCATGACAGTCAGGTGAAAGATTTACCACTGGGGGTTGGCCAACTTGTCTACTTCCGTGACCTTAGTAGGAGGGGCTGCCACAAGATCCAAGATCGGTGGAGTTCGGAGGTGTATGAGGTCATTAGAGCCCCCTCAGATAATGGGGCGGTGTACACCATTGCTCCAGTGGCTGATCGAAGCAAGACCCGACAGGTGCATCGATGTTATCTTAAGGCCTGCCGGGGTGGTCAGGCCCAGGCAGAACCCCATATCCCAGCCCCATCAGTGATTGAGGCTCCCGCCGGGCGGGATGATGAGCCAGATGTTGATCTCTTCCTTTTGCCTCTTGCTCCCCTGCCAGCGTCGGCAGCAACCCCAGTTGTTGCCCTTGGGTGTACAAACCCAACGAATGGGACTGCGGCTTCAACACCATCTACAGACCAGGCACCGCCAATGGCCGGCGTTCGGGATTCTGCGAGCCACACCCAGTCGAACCCTGTAGGCACCTCCGAGCAGGCCGTCCCTGAGGCAGCTCCACGCAGGACTAGCCGAGCTACAGCGGGTAGGCACCCGAACATTCACCACCTACCTCAAGCAGTTAGCCAGAGGGCTGCATCTTCCAGTGTTCAGGGGATGGCGCCAGCTGAAGAAGATGGTCAGCTTGAGCATCCCAACGTGGCCACTAGCCAGTGTATCGTCGGGGCGCCGATCGAAAAGCAGGGGGCAGATTGTAGCGAGACGCACTGAGTCAAGTGCTCTGTGTTGGGCTTAGCCAATGGCGTGCGTCGCCACCCTATTTATTTGTGGGTAACTTTGAACTCTGGAGGCGCGACAATCCGTCCCCCCTCACCTTGCTGGTTCCTGTCACACCCCTTCCTGTTTGCTTGTGGCTGGTAAGCACGATTGCGTTTTGATCTTCCTGTTATTCTGCTTACCTTTTTCATGTATTGCGATCATGACCGAATCTGGTTACTTTCTCAGTGTCCCCACCGTTTGGCTCTGCGGTCTCGGTCAGCATATGCTCAACTTTGCGAGGCGACTCCTCTGCCAGTGATTGAACCTTTTCTATGGTCGTGCCCAGCGGTGCATGTCGTGCACGGTGAATTCCCAAAGGTGCTTGTGCCGTCGCTAATGAAGCACTGATGCTCTGAAGTCTACGCATTTCGCTGGGAGTAGGCGAAGTTGTGAATCACCTGGTACGTGCCATCCTTTCGATTTTTCCCTACTCCGCGTTTATTATGCATAGTGTTAATCAGGCGTTTCATTGTACTCTCTAGGTGTTGCCGGTTTTGCTCTGTTGCTGCTGCTGTTCTTGCCAACGCCAAATTCCACTGAGTGCTGCTTCGCTGGCTGGTGTAACCTTGAACTAGCCGCCTGCACTACGAGAGCCGTGACTGAAACACCAACCACTAAAGCACTGTGCTGTGAGTTTTCTTTATTTTCTTTAGTTTGATTTGTAGTGAGTGTGTCACGTGTGTTTGCATGGTGTAAGCCCTCCTTCATTTCTCAGTAGCTGGCCCCCTGCTGGCAGGCCTCAGCCCTGTTCATTTTGGTCCTCCCCTCCTAGCTCCCATACACGTCTTGTCAATTACTGTGGAAGTGTTGAGTGAGTGAGTGATTTAATGTTGTGAACGGTACCTTTTTAAAGACATTTGCAATTGTAATAAAAATAAAGTATACCATTTTGTATTTTTCTAACTTTGGTCTCTGGTGTCATTAGTCTACGAACCTTGCGTGTCCACATTGAAGTGTGTTCTGGGTAATACTCTAGGGGTGAGAGTCCCCTGGTGGCGTAGTCGTGCAATTGTCCTCTTTAAAGAAAAATCGAATTTTATTCAACCCTTTCAACTTTACGGCCAAGGCTACACAGGCTTTGCCTAAATGTGTCCTGAATGATCACCTTGATGTGTGACATTTGTTATTGCATTGGCCCAAATACAAAACGTGATTTAAGCATGTTCTAAAAATAGCGCTTTGAAAAATGTGACCGCGTCTTTCGCTGACTAGACAAAATAGCGGTAGAATGTTTTAACCTAGAAGATTTGGCCATCACTCCTCAAGGCAATTACAACTCTCAATAAGGTCAAGAAAATGTACTACTGTCCATATGTGGATTCTATCGCTCGGATATGGCGGCAATACATGTGCAAATGAAGAGCGATGCGTCTGTCTGGAGCAGAGATGCGTCGAGAATCTCTGTGCTGCGTAGCCATCTCTGCGCTCTGTTAGAAGGAGTGTTCATGGCTATTGACCCGAATGTGACATTGTGTTTTTGGTTTAAAATCGACTTATTTTCGCGGGCTATACAAAAAATAGCGCCAAAAATAATCTTTCCTAGTTTTCGCTGTGAATGTCGGCCGTGGTCTATCAGCCATTGTCAAAGCGGCGCGGGCACACAGCGTGAAGGTGGGAAACAAGTTACATCGACTTGTCGCTTGTCCTCCCTCAGTTTAGTCTCAAAAAGAAAACTTTGTTTTTTTTCCCATGGCCCCCTGTCAGCACCCGCTGAAACATTAACATAACACGTGGAAAATGAACGGCGATTTGACGAACCAACTTGTTAAGTTTTGGATGGTGCCGTCGTCAGACATCCAATGATAATCTGTGCGCAAGAAAGCGGTGCCTGTGTGCGCCTAACCCCCAAATGAGCTAAGAGAGGCGGAGAATCTTTGTGCCGCGTTACTATCTTGGTGCTCTGTTATAAAGAGTGCTCATGGAAATTATGCTGTGTTTTAAAACGTGTTTTATTAAAATGTGACCTGTGTATGCCTACCCTTGTCTTCTTATGTAAAACAACATTTTTATCTTGAAAAAAACGTTTCCCCCCCCAAAATTGAAGCAGTAAAAAAAAGGGGGGGGGGGGGGGGTCATCTTATATTCAGGATTGTCTTGTAGTCTGGCCATTACATTGGAGTGTAACATCACTGACACTTTGTGTGTGTGTGTGTGT
This sequence comes from Engraulis encrasicolus, assembly GCF_034702125.1. Lineage (NCBI taxonomy): Eukaryota > Metazoa > Chordata > Actinopteri > Clupeiformes > Engraulidae > Engraulis > Engraulis encrasicolus. The sequence continues at coordinate 242,058 of NW_026945621.1, read as the reverse complement.
GTGTGTGTGTGTGTGTGTGTGTGTGTGTGTGTGTGTGTGTGTGTGTGTGTGTGTGTGTGAGGAAGAGATGGTTAATGTTCATGCCCATGTGTTGTTGTGTATGCTGGCCTGTGGTGCGAGAAGGATGGGTGATGCCCAGGTTGGTGGGTGTGCGCATGTTTATATGCCCGCGTGATGTTTGTGTGCCGATGTGGCTCTTTGCTGTGGCACATTACAAAATGTGGCTCTTGGTCTCCGACTGGTTGGCCACCCCTGTGTTATGGCTTGTCATCATATTGGACTTTGGGGCCTTCATCACAGAAGAACCATTTTACTAAAGGCGGTGCATATCAGAGTGTTATTGAGCTTTGCCTTTGAACATTTGAAAGTCAAAAATGAGTTTTGAAAGTCTCTGCTTTCATCTGATGAGATTCAATTGCACCTGCTTTGATGCATGACTTCTGCTTCTGTCAGGTGAAGAAAGGGATAGTCCTTAAAACTTTATAACATGGTTTCCACAATTAAACATGGTGGTGGAAGCATCATTCTGTGGCAGCCTCAGCCACAGGAAACCTTGTTTGGGTGTATGGCACCATAAAAACAGAAGATTATGATAGAATGTGGAAGGTGACCATGCAAAAATATGCTCATAGAGGAAGCTAAGATCTTCACTGGATCTTTCAATAAGATAATAACCCAAAACTTTCATCCAAAATTGTTCAAATGTTCTTCAAGGTTACTAAAACCATGATCATGTTGTGGTTCAGATCTCAATCCTTTAGATAGTCTTTGAGGAGTGCTGAAAATTGATATCCATCCTCAACATCCATGCAATTTGGACCAGGTTAACTATTTGCAATGAAATAAATGGGCCAAAATCCCTGGTAGGGCATGTGCCAACATAATGAACAACTAATCAAAGTGCCTGATGTCAGTTTTGGTTCATAAATGGCACTCTATTGACTATTAATGATAAGGGGGCTAATACATTTGTCCTTTCCATTTTTAGCCTTTTTTGTTTAAACTCATTGTGAAAATGGAAAAATCCAAATTCAACCCATTGGACATTATCTTCACCAGTGTATTTGTTTCCAGAATAACAGAAACGATTCATAATGGTCCTTCTCACTGAGAAATCAAGAGAGATGTCTAATTTCAGGAGGGGGGCTAATAATATCGTCCTCAACTGTATGTACAGCGCAGCCAGAGGAGAGCAGAGAGAATCATTAAAGACCCACTCTCCATCCAGCTAACTCTCTGCTCAAACACAAGAACATACACATGCACATACAAACTGAGACACAGTAGAGCGGACAGCATTCCTACCAAAAAAGCAATGTTTTTTAACAGTTTCTTCCCAGCAACAGTGAGGCGGATGGCAAAAAGAACATTTAAAAAAAAAGAGTATTATTTTGATCTCTTTGATTTCTTTATTTTTATCACTTTCAGTTAGTTGGAAAATACCCTGGTCTCACAGGTTTTATTTTCATGAAGGCAAACAATAAGTCAAGTCGAGTCGGTTTTATTGTCAATTTCTTTACATGCACTGGTCATACAAAGAATTGAAATTGCGTTTCTTACTTTCCCATGCTGACATAGACAATTACACATAGATACTACACATACATTACACCTAGAGTACCTATACCATGAATGAACGAATAAATGAATGAATGATTTTATTTGACATCTTCAGTTCATATAAATAAAATAAATACACGATTGAGTTTCATATAAACCGTACACATACTTAAATTTAAAAAAAAAACAGAGAGTCAGGATAGCACAATAAAGCTCAGAAGCTTATTTCCATGTGGTCCTTGGCGTTTAGTGGTGTTAACCCTATCGCGCCGGACGCATCATATTTGTTTCAGCAAATTCAAAGCCCTCTCCCCGCTGTCACAAAAAAAAATCGATCTCAAAAACATCCTGCGTGTCATTTCCAAACGTCCTGCAGTACACGGAAACCGCCACAAGAGAGCAGCGGTCAACAACAAGTTGACCACAGCTCGGCGAAAATTGCAAAAATAGGGTAGAAGCGGTTTCCCTGACCGACGCTGAGATATCGTCAAATTGCAAAGGGTTTGTGTACAAATTTCCAAAATATAACTCTACATCCTTTAATTTGAACACTTGCTTTGTGCAATTAATCAAGGAAGAGTTTATATTTTTACACCGTGTTGCAGAGAGATCGTGCTAAAAGACAGGAAGGAAGTCAGCCATCAATGCATTTCGCCCATAGGGAAACTTACAAAGCATACCACGACGATCGTTTAACAAAACACACAAGTTGTTTTACTTCAAGACAAATATATTGCCTTAAGAAACAGGTTTTACTTGCAATTTTGAAAATGTAATGCAAAATGTTGAAATTATGATCTCGTAAAAAATGCATTGAAGTGAATGGAGAAATGGTCCAATTGCAGTAATGGACCCATATATTCAAATTACACATCAAAAATGAATAATGATCTATATTACACTCATAAATAGGTTGTTAAGCATTCGATCAGCTATGTTTTTACATAGATTTTAATAAATTACTCAACCAGGCTGTGAGAAATGTAAAATATGGTCCTGCTAAAACAAGGATAATCTAAAAAAAAAATGGCAGGATCTCACTAAATATTTAAAGGTAATCCTCAAATCAAATTGTATGACAACTTTTTTTAATAAAAAAAAGTTGTAAATGCATTAACCCTCTGGGCGCCACAGGCGACTTTTGTCGACGAGATTGATTACAACGGCCGTTTTTTTCAAATAGGATATCAAATGTAGTTCAACTTCCACTCCATTGGGTGGCAGACATGTAGTACTTCAGTTCTAAACACATTGGGACGCCTTATATGGTATTTTGTTTAAGAAAACTACAAAACTACAAACCTCGGACATTGCGGAAGTACTTCTCCCCTGTGAAACAACGCGAAAGACGGAAGCAGCCTTGTAGTGACATTACGTGGATAATTCTACTGAATAAACGACCAAATGCACTCAAATGGTAACTTGTCATGATTGTACATATGTATTCATCATATATTTCGCCCCTAAATGAGGTAATATGCAAACAGGAGTGTATTTTCTGCCGCGTTATACTTCCCATGTTACTGTTGCCTGAGGGAAACTATCGACAGCCTATTCGTCGATCATGGGGACTGTAACAAGAAAACCCTTCATTCATTCACTTGTAAGTACACAATAGAAGTGTTCGTTTCTGCAGGAGACTTGTATATTGAGGAAGGGAAGGTTTTTTCCGATCAAGATGCGAGGTAATTTCATGCTGCTTTGTAGGCTATACTGTCGCTATGCAAGCGACGTTCATTGCAACGACAGGGGAATGATGCAACGCGTCGTAATTTGCCTGTTACAGAGTCAATATTCAACATCTGGAGGGTGACAGTGGTCAGGATGTTTGTAGAAGAGCTTGTATACTAAGTAGAAAAGTAAATGAAGACAAAAGAAGTGCGCATATTCCTGCCAACAGTGGGGGATGGAGTGAGAGGAGTATGCGCCCGAGACACAGAGGTCTCGTGCGCATTCTACTCGGTGCAAAACGGAAGCATAGTTCACGCTACTCCACACTGTTCCTGCCGACTGCAGGTCTAAATAAATAGCAATGCTATTCTAATGATATAATAATAGTAATAATTATGTCCAATTGCGACCTGACTGAGTCTATTTGCAACAAAAAAGTGTGATACCAGCTGGGGTTTGGTGCATCAGAAAGACATGGGCGATATAGGCTAGGTAACCAACCCCCCCCCCCCACACACACACACACACACACACACACACACTTTCCTTATATCACCTATTTGTATATCAGTAAATGTAACACTGGGTTTGAATAGATATTTGCACAAGTTTTTAGACATGTAGCCCATACCCAGAGTCCTTCAGGGTGTACGCTGATAGGCCTACTGTAGGCTACTGTAGGCCTGCTGTACTTGGTTCAAAGACACACAAATGGACAAAATGCACATAATACCCCTAGTGTGGATAGAATATGTATGCTGGGCATTGCTCTGAAGGGTGTCCATGCACTAAAAAATAACTTGTCACCTTCATAGACCAGTCCCTACAGGCAAAACGGCAACCGTCCATTCACTTGTGTTTGTCACTATGCTACATTGTTGCACTATATTAGTTACAAATTACACTTTTAGTGTACAATTTATTGCTTTCTAGACCAAAATGTATTCACAGAACATAATAGTGAAGGTGTCTGGGGAAGTTTTATAAATTAAATTAGATAAATTATTAAAAATATTTTGAAAATATGCAAAAATATCCAATAACTCATTATAAATTCAAAATGGCCGACACCATATGACGTCATAATATGCAAATTAGATGGGATAATTTATTCCCAAAATAAACTTTGGGTCATCCTCAATATTTGTCTCATTAATTGTCAGGCTCTATCTATTACCCATGTTAAGCCACAGCCTTTTGAATATGACATGTCAAAATTATCAGTTTTGGGCAAAAACCTGTGGCGCCGAGAGGGTTAAAAGTCATTTTTCAAGTGTCATGAAATTGGACTTTTCATTTCTTTAAAGCCTGATGCATCATATATGATGCATTAAATATCTCAGTGACCTTAACAAAATTTTGATTTTTAAAAAACATTTCTTATAAGGGACCAATATTGAAGTAAATTCCAAAAAAATTTAATTTTCTCTCATTGCTTTCATGGTTCAGATCTCACAGGGTTAATGGCAACAGTTGTTAAAATGACAACAGTAGCACTGGGACCAAACTAAAACTATAACACATTAAATACATAGCATACACATAACACATATTCTTTCCACTTGAAATTATATACTACACTGACTGATCACTAAATAAATGTTCAAAGCCCATTTAAAACCATCTAGGCTATTGATCATCTTAATATTACCTGGTAACATATTCCACAAACTAGATGCAACATATACAAATTAGTCCTTCCCTATTTTAGTATTGACTCTTGGTGGAACAAAGTCTGTGGAACTCCCCCTAGTGGAGTAACTGTGGACATTCCTCACTCTATTAAAAACGTAATTACACTATACTAAAACCTGGGCTTTTGTTCAACTTTATTCTAGATCCAAACAAAATGGACTCTGTTTTTCCTAGATGAAGAGAAAGCCTATTAATTGCTATGTCATGGTCTCTCTCCCGACCCCAGTCCACTAGCACTTACTGCTTTCAATTATTCCTCCTGCTCACTCTGCTCTGCTTCATTGTGACACCTGTGCTCACTCTAATCTGCTCATTCCTACACCTGCTCTCACTCTCCCTCCTCATTGGCCAGCCAGCTGCACCACATTCACTCTGCAATTAACCCCTGTATTTAAAGCTCTGGTTTTCAGTTCCTCTCCGTCAGACCGTCTTCGAACACACTCCAGATTCCTGTTCCCTGGCAATTCAACTCTGACTCCTGTTGATGAACCCGGACCCGCTCTGAAACCCTGCCTGATCTCCACTCCCTGAAAGCCGACCTGCCTTCTGTCCTCGACACCTTCTCCATCCTCTAGCCCGGTAATTCTGACCTGCCTTCTGCCTTACGACAACGAGTTTGACATTACCCTGAACTGTGCTTCTGCCCCTGTTAATTTGCCCTGTTGTGTGTGTGTTCCCCCCACCAGGACTTCCAGACCCTCCACCACCGGCTTCTGCGACGCTTTTCTGCAACTGGGGGGGCACACACACACAGGCTTCTGGACGCCTGGACTCTTCCACTTCCCTTTTCCCCAAAAGTAAAATAAACCATCTAACGCAACTGTGGTCCTCCTCTTTCTGGTCTGTGACATGCTAACCACTTACTGACATTAAAAAGCTCGCTACTTAGTGTTGATTCAACCATGGTTTTATCCTTGTGTTAAAACACAAGTGCAGAATCATCAGCAAATAAAAGTAATTCACATGAGCAGACTGATTTAAGATCATTAATATATAAAAGAAAAAGAAGAGGGCCCAAAACACTCCCCTGAGGGACCCCACACTTCACAGTTTCTGGCTGGGATAAAGTTCCCCCAACATCCACCACTTGTATCCTATTCATCAGATATGACTCAAACCATTTTACTGCTGTGCTATTGAACCCTATAGCCCTCAATTTTGATAGTAGAATCCCATGGTCAACAGTATCAAATGCCCTCTGCAAATCCAGCATGACCATGCCACAGAATTTGCCCTGGTCAACCTCCTTTCTAATGTAATCAGTTAGATATAATAGACATGTGTCGGTGGAGTGTGATTTCCGGAATCCTGATTGCAGTTCGTATAGAAGGTTGTGAGATAAAAGATATTTGTTGACCTGCTCAGATACCAATCTCTCAATTAGTTTTGATATTGTGCACAGAATGGAGACTGGTCTATAGTTGCCATGATCTAATTTACTCCCTTGTAAAGTGGAATCACTTTAGCCAGTTTCAGATCCTTTGGGAAGTGACCATTTTCAATAGACAAGTTAATGATGTTTATTACACTTGGAGTAATGCTCTCCGCAGCATCTTTCAAGAATCCAGATGGAATATTATCAAGACCTGTAGCTTTATAGCCATCTAACTTTTTGAGTTTTTTAAGTACGTCAATCTGATACCTTGTCTAAAGAGAATGCATTTGGCTGAACCCCTTGCTGTAAATAAAATTCAGAAACTTTACTTTCTTCGAATTGTTCAGAAATAGCTTTTCTGCTTAGCTTTTCAACCAGCTTACTAGCAATTGTAGAAAAATATTTGTTAAATCTGATATAATTGTATTACCAAGGTCTAAACTTATATTGCATGTTTTGGTTTTCAACCTCTTATTACATCCCAACACTTTCAATGAACTCCAAAGTTTTTTTGCGTCATGTTTATGCAATTTTCTCATTAAAATAGGTTCGTTTAGAACAATCCACTAGTCTATTCACTTCATTTCTCATTTTTTTATACTCTATCCAACTCTCATTATCCTTACTTTTCCTAACTTGATCATATAATCTATTTCTGCTCCGTATGGCCTCGAGTATCCCATCATTTATCCATGGTTCTGTTCTCTGTTTCACTCTAACTTCTCTAAAAGGAGCAATCTTGTTTATGGTTTGCAAAAATAATACTTTAAAAAAATGCCAAGTCTGATCAACATCTTTACATTGAATCAAAGATGACCAGTTCACTTCATTTAAACAATCAGAAAGTGCCTCTTTGCTATACCCCTTCATAGATCTAATTTTCATGGTGTTGTGAGCATTAAACACAGTTTTCTTTACTTTCCTAGTGCAATAAATCATAGAGTGGTCACTTAAGCCATAGTGTATTACTCCACTGTTTAAAATTCTTGATTTCTTAGAAACTAGAATAAGGTCAATCTTGGTTTGAGAAGACATGCAAACGCGAGTCGGCTCTTTAACCAGCTGGTGTAGGCTACGGCTACTACAAAAGTTCTTCAAAGCTTTAGACATTGAAAGTTCATCTCTGGCAACGTCCGTATTAAAATCCCCCAGCAATAAAACTTCAGAATTTATGAAATCCACACATTTCAACCATACATTGTCCAACAGTTCATAAAAGTTCGACTGGTCAGGAGGCCGGTAACAAACGCCAACTAATATTGGCTTGCTTTTAGGCAGCAGGATGTTGGTTGAAACAAATGTCCGATCTTAGATACATACATACGCCCCCTCCTTTTCGGTTTCGATCATTTCTAATTAAGCAGTACTTCTCTATTTCAATCTCGGCGTCGTTTATCGATTCATCTAGCCACGTCTCCGAAAAGCTTAAAAGTCCCACCTTGTTATTTTTACAAAGAAGTCTGATCTCGTTAATCTTGGGTAGAAGACTCCGTATGTTGAGATGCAGCTTTTGTAAGCCCCGATTTGATAGGAAAGAGTCTAAATTTGGCGTATCTCGACAGGTGTACAATTTGTCCGAGGTTACCTGGGCTGCGCGTCTCTGAGTCCCCTGCGATACCTGCGTTTCGATGATTCCTCTACGAGGAGACAGATTTTGTCCTGCTCCCTTCGTTAATCCACTTTCCCCTGCAATGCTTTCTCCCAGGCCAGGCAGGCCTACTCCACTAGCTTGCCCCCCGAATCCATGCTGCCCCGTGCAATCTCTGCGTTCATCACAGCCCTCTCCAGATTACTGCCGTACTCCATTTTCCACCCCGTCAGAACCAAACTTTCCGCGCCTCCCTGTGCAGGTGATTGGCACACCGCGTCGGTCGTAAAACCCTCCAGGCAGCACATCTCCAATATTAATTCCACTGGTGTTTTCTATCACTGCTATTTCCAGTTTTCCCTCCAGTTTACATCCAACTGGGATAGGGCATTGATGTATATCCCCAGATAAAAGTAAGCACAGGCAAATTATCAAATCACCACCGTCCACCTGTGGCTTCACGGTAGTCGTGGACTTGGTGTTGCGCTTGGTTGCATACCAGCCCGGGTACAGGACATTTTCCCTCACAGACATATACCCCGGCGCCGACAAGAGTGGCAGCATGTTTCAGTAGCTCCTGTGTTGTCTTGTCTGTGTTTGTCTTTTTCATCTCAGTTTCTTCTTTTTTTTTTAACTTCTTGTGTCAAGAAGGGATTTTTATTTCTATCCCATGGATATGGATAATTTTGTGCAACATTCTGGTAACAGTAAACTTGTTTACACAAGGAATCAGCTGGTTGTATTGTGCAAGTTTGCCAGCGGAGCAGTGAACGGCGATATACCCCAGGAACTTTTCTGCTTTCGTGGAACCAGAGCTGGAGTCGCAGTCAAAGACAGGCGAAAGGAGAAGAAATGGAGATACAAGCCTCTTTCCCTGCAATCGTGATGGGAAATGTGAACTCGCTGAACAACAAAACCGACGAGCTGACTGCCCTGGTAAGAAATCAAAAGCTGTTCAGAGAATCGAGTCTGATCTGCCTCACTGAAACATGGCTGAATAGTCTCACTCCTACTGCTAATGTTGACTTACCGGGCTTCAGCACAGCCAGACTGGACAGAGACAATGTACTCTCAGGGAAAAAGAAAGGAGGTGGACTGATCATGTACATTAACAACAAGTGGTGCCATCCTGGACATGTCACTGTGAAGGAAACGGTTTGCAGTAAAGATGTGGAGCTACTGGCCGTCAGCCTACGTCCCTACTACACCCCAAGAGAATTTTCTCATGCCATAATCATCTGTGTCTACATCCCACCGCGAGCTGTTCCAGACATTGCCTGTGACATCATTCACTCAGCTGTTGCAAAGCTACAAACACAGCACACTTTTTTTGCCATAACTGGAGATTTTAACCACGTAACCCTTGATTCCACCCTCACTAACTTCCACCAGTTAGTTGACTGTGCAACAAGAAAGAACAGAACAATCGACCTCCTGTATGCAAACGTGAAGGATGCCTACAGTGCCACCCCCCTTCCCCCACTGGGCTCCTCTGACCACAACCTGATCCATCTCCAGCCTTTGTATGTCCCCAAAGTACAGAGACTTCCAACTACCACACGCACTTTCAGGGAATGGACACCAGTAGCAGAGGAGACGCTGAGGGACTGCTTCGAGATCACAGACTGGCACTTACTACAGGGCAGTGATGACCTGGAGGAGGCCACAGCATGTACAACAGATTACATCAACTTCTGCATGGACATTGTTGCACCAACCAAGACTGTCCGCTGTTACCCAAATAACAAACCCTGGGTAACCAGTGAGGTCAAACAACTCCTCAATAGGAAAAAGAAACTTTTCAAGGAGGGTAACTTGACAGAGCTGAGGAGCATACAGCGAGAGCTCAAAAGCACCCTCAAGGAGGCCAAGGTGGCATATGGGAGGAAAGTGGAAAAGAAAATGAGCGACAATTCCAGAGAGGCTTGGCAGGGGCTTAGAAACATCACCGGTTGTGGGAAGAAGAGATGCATGGTTGATGGCGACCCATCAATGGCCAATGACCTAAACCAGTTTTACAACCGGTTTGGCAACTTTGGCACTGGGGGAGGTCACTCAGTTGTCACCTCTCAAGCTCCCTCACCTCCCCAGCCCATACTTGACAACGACTCTGGCAACGACCCTCAAAAGATTACTTTTCAGCAGGCTCCGATCTCCCTCACTCTGAACCCCCCACTCTCAGCGACACTCCACCCTGTGACAAATACATGGACACTACATCTACCCATCCCCCAGCTCTGCCTATGGCCTCCACCCCCACCATCTGCAACTCTGCCATAGCACCCCCACTGATGGACACAGCAGGCCCACCAACCCCCACTGTCGCTACCCCCCGCTCCAGTCCCTCACCTCTGCCACTGGAAACAACTTACCCACCACCACCACCCACCCCTCCCACCCGCCCAAACCTCATTCGACCACAGCCATCACTGACTATCACCTCTGAACAAGTCAGAGGTGTACTGAAAAAACTAAAATCCAAGGCAGCTGGCCCTGATGGCGTTTGTGCAAGACTGCTCAAGACATGTGCTGAGGCATTAGCTGAGCCATTAAATCACCTGTACAATAGGAGTCTGCAGGAAGGAAAGGTCCCCACCATGTGGAAAACATCATGCCTGATACCCGTCCCAAAGAAAGCACACCCCAAGGAACTCAACGATTACAGACCGGTTGCCCTCACCTCACATCTAATGAAAACATTAGAACTGGTGCTGCTGCACTACCACCTCAAGCCTCAGGTACGACGACTGGATCCTCTGCAGTTTGCCTACCAAGAGAACGTGGCAATGGAGGATGCTATTCTGTATCTCCTCCACAGGATACATTCTCACTTGGACAAGGGTGGCTGTGCTGTGAGAATCATGTTTTTTGATTTCTCCAGCGCTTTCAACACTATTCAACCACTGCTGCTGAGAGATAAACTGGTGCAGATGGGAGTGGAGCCTGGCCTGGTGACCTGGATCACTGACTACCTCACGGAACGACCCCAGTTTGTAAGGATGGGTGACATCACATCTGAGACAGTGGTGAGCAGCACAGGAGCGCCACAAGGAACGGTGCTTTCCCCCGTACTGTTCACTCTGTATACAACAGACTTCAGCTACAACTCTGCGACATGCCACATGCAGAAGTTCTCAGACGACACTGCAATTGTGGGGTGTATCAGAGACGGCCAGGAGGAGGAGTACAGGGGACTGGTTGACGACTTTGTGGGATGGTGTCAAAACAATCAGCTGCACCTGAACACCACCAAAACCAAGGAAATGGTGGTTGATTTCAGGCGCTCCATCCCACCCTTGGTGCCTGTCTCTATTGGGGGAGAGAAAGTGGAGACTGTCAGCACTTACAAGTACCTAGGAGTGCACCTCGACAATAAACTGGACTGGTCCACAAACTCAGATGCACTCTACAGGAAAGGCCAAAGCAGGCTCTATTTCCTCAGAAGGCTGAGGTCCTTCAATGTCTGCAGCCGACTTCTGCTTATGTTCTACCAGTCTGTCATGGCCAGCGTGCTCTTCTTTGCTGCGACGTGCTGGGGAGGAAGCATCAGGAAGAGAGATGCTGGACGCCTTGACAGACTGGTGAGGAAGGCGGGATCAGTGGTGGGCATGGAACTGGAGACACTTACCTCAATAACCGAGAGCAGAACACTGAGCAGACTAGACTCTATTATGGACAATCAGCATCACCCCCTTAACGCCACCTTCACTAACCAACTGAGACTGTTCAGTCACAGACTCCATGCTTTCACCTGCAAGACTGAGACTAAGGAAGTCCTTTGTCCCATGGGCAATTCAGCTGTTTAACAACACACAGAAGGACACTAAGAAGAACATCATCATAGGGGACTGGACTGCCTGAGATGCCAGAGCTGGCCCAGCCCGGGAAACCTCTTGGTGTGTGTGTGTGTGTGTGTGTGTGTGTGTGTGTGTGTGTGTGTGTGTGTGTGTGTGTGTGTGTGTGTGTGTGTGTGTGTGTGTGTGTGTGTGTGTGTGTGTGTGTGTGTGTGTGTGTGCTGTCCAATAACTGCACTAAGGAACGTTTGACCCTTGATCACTGGACATACTTGTTTTTCCTGCTTACCACAAGCAAAGACTGTGATCTGGCGGAGCTGGCCCAGTTACTGGGGAACCTATTTGTGTGTGTGTGTGTGTGTGTACACTAATACACTTACCTGTACTGCACTGTGACATTGTGAGATTTTTCAACCCCTATCATACTCTGTACACTGCCTACTTCTACATACTATACTATATCATAGATGTATCCATCAACACTTGTTCCAGGTCATGTCTACCTTAACTGACAGAGTATGTTTTTTTTTTCTGCATTGGTCTATCCCAACTCACAGAATGTCTTTTTGCACAATTACCTTTTCTACTTTTATTATCTCTACTATTTTATTTTATTTTCCCCGCCCTGATGACTATTCCTGTGTTATTTGTGTCTTGAAATGTCCATGTGGGCATTTGTGTATTTGTGTATTTATGTAAGCTACTGGATACCTGAATTTCCCCCTGGGGATCAATGAAGTTACTCTACTCTACTCTACTCTACTCTACTCTACTCTATAAAGTACAAGACTGGGTAACAGCAGACATACATAGAACACATATTAAGAAGAGGCATTGTTGTGCATTTCCAGTGATGTCCTCTTGAGACGATACTGACATGGTGATAGCAGTATTGTGAAGTAATAGTAAGCAATTGCAATGTGCAATATTTACAACTAGTCAGTAGCTAGTTTTCCAGTACAGTCATTCACGTGACAGGCATGAAGCAGCAACAGCATGTGTATGTGCATGTGTTTCTGAGTTAGTTCTGTCAGATCCACTCTAGTCAAAAATGAGACGGGAAACAGAGATATATTTCAGAAGCTTTATTTCTGAAAGCATACATTTGTGTTTGGGGGTATGGCTCTGTTCGGAGGAAGTTCCCTGGCGTCTCCATGAGCTCCATGAAAGCCAATACAGGGAACAGCAGCATCCTCAGGTTGTGTGCCTTCCATTTAGCTGGAAAGGCGAAATGCCCCCTAGAACAGAGCAAGCAACAACAACAACATGACATTGTTTGACAATGATTAGACTGGTGGAGCAGGGGAAGTGGTGGGAGCAAAACAAGCAGCGAAAAGCAATGACAGGAAAACAAATTCGGTAGTTTAAATAAAGCGCGCCAAATGTCAGCATCCAATTGTGGGCTGCAGCTGATTAACCAAAGCGCAGCTGATTAGTGGAGAGTTGTATGGGTTGGGTCGGCGTCAGCCAGTAGGCAAAAGGGCGCGTTGACTACGTGGTCTGCCAGAACTAACGCAGGTTGCTCAATTTATTTGTGTGTGTGTGTGTGTGTGTGTTTGTTTTGAGTTAGTGCAAGTACAATGTGCATTCACAATTCAGTGTTGAGGGGGGCTATCAGTGATAGGAGGGCGGGTTAAGTGTTAGTGTTCAGCATCCTGATTGCTTGGTGTATGAAGCTCTTTGCCAGCCTGGTGGTACGGGAGCGGAGGCACCTGTACCTCTTTCCAGAGGGCAGGAGACTGAACAGTTTGTGTGCAGGGTGGCTTGTGTCCTTGGTGATCATCAGTGCTTTGTGGGTAAGGCGGGTGGTGTAAATGTCCTGTAGGGAGGGTACAATGATCTTCTTCACTGTGCTCACAATGCGCTGAAGCGTCTTCCTGTTTTGCTCCGTGCAGCTTCCTCCCCACACAATGATGTAGCTGGTCAGGATCATAGAGGTAGAAATAACACTATAACACTAGAGGGGACACGCCAATTCACGACAGCAACGGAAAAGGTAGGTAAGCGCTTGACAGCCCATGTAGATGGACAGAGGACGACCCGTTTTTCTGAGAAATACCGCGATGTACTTTTAAAGCATCAAGTGACACACTAAACAACCCAATATTTGAAATGACCATACATACTTCTACACATATCACTGAACTCTGTGAAAAAAGAACAACGCTAATGATTTCGCTAGCTCTTCGATCCAACATTTAAAATATTGACCGTGTGTATATGCATACAATTTCATTGGGAAAAGTAGTTTTCTTTTTGTTTTGGTCAGATGCGGCATCAGCCTCCAGTCACTTCTTAGACCAAGGCTACCTACAGTGAATGGCGGCCGGGAGTTGCCACAAAAAAGGGGACGGGGTCACCTCTAGTGTTATTTTCTACCTCTATGGTCAGGATACTCTTGATGGTTCCTCTGTAGAATGGAACGAAACACAGAAGAGAAGGCTGGACACCACCTGACGACATCTGCTTCTGGCCTAGGGCTACAGCTACCTACAAATGTGGTTGAGGAAGACACCTCCTGTGCATGCATGATGAATGTGAATGTGTATTCCCTATGTTTGTCTAGTAATTTATACAATAAAGATGTTTGTGTCACAAGTCTTATTTTCTCTCGCTGACCCATGGGCACCGGAGGAGGTGCGACAGGCAGCAATGCCCAGCAGGTATTAACAGCTACCTGTACAGTCCTTGTCATGATGGAGGGTGTAGCACTTGCCTTCTTCAGTTTGCGAAAGAAGCAGAGGTGCTGTTCGTCCTTCTTTGCCATTGATGATGTGTTTGTGGCCAGGAGAGGTCGTCTCTCCACAACATCACCGTCGATGGTCAGTGGTAGCAGTTGTTTTTAGCCCCTCTGAAAGTTTACGCCAATCTCCTTGGTCTTGTTGACATTCAGCAGGAGGTTGTTGTCCATGCACCATCTGGCCAGAAGGCCTACTTCTTCCCTACAGTGAGTCTCGTCACCCTTAGTGATGAGGCCCACCAGTGTTTTATCGTCCGCAAACTTCACTAGATGGTTAGTGCTGTGGGTCATGTATCAGCAGCATGAACAGCAGGGGGCACACACTTGCGGGGTTACTGTATCGTGAATTAGTGTGTCAGTAACAATAAAAATAATTGTATTTGTATAGCTCTGTATCATACAAGGGATGCAACTCAAAGTACTTAACACATTGACTACCAGTGGTGTTTTCAGAATCATGTCGTAGCATTCCAGCGTTCTAAACCACTTTTAGGTGTTTTTTGTACAGTCATAGCATATTATGTGATAGGGCCACCGAAACATGCTATGGCTCATTTGAAAGTGAGCCTTTCACCTCTTTGTACTTGAAAACCGCTTGTCTGTACTTGCTTTCATTGCAGAGCTATCGTGTGTTAAACCAAGGCCGGTATCTGCCCAAATCACCATGGAATGGAGATATTGAGGCTTTTGTCAATCATGTGCCGTTTCAGAATCTGGCGCTTCTTCTTCTTGTTATGAAATGAATCTTGCGCTTTTTCACGGAGACAAATATATACTAGACACATCTCTCCTGCTCTGCCACCTCCCCCTCCAAATGTATCAACCAACCACAACGCATTTTTGCCTCCGGAAGTACGTTTCAGTACCTTATGCAGTCTGTTCCTGCACAACTAATCTTTGCACACACCACACGAAACGGGTCGTAGTCACACCACCACACGCAGTAGGCAAAACATAATTAACTAGAATGGGCACTCGGTAGAGCGCAAACCTTCGCCTACGCCACTAATTTTTTTCTGGCCATCTTCAGAGTGTGGGGCATAACATTTTGGTGTTAGTTTCATTGAAATCGGACCGGAATATCGTAATATTACATTTTTGGCCCAGTCTTGACCTCTTATTCAATTCAGCATGCACACGTTGTTCTGGCATATAGTGCTTGGCAAAGAAAAACGTTTTTGACCTTTTCGTGACCTTGACCTTTGACCCAATCACTCCCAAAAAGTAATCAATTGTTCCTTGGGTCATGACCAATCATCCCACTAAATGTCATAAAAATCGGCTCAATTTACGTTTTTGACCTTTTCGTGACCTTGACCTTTGACCCAATCACTCCCAAAAAGTAATCGATTGTTCCTTGGGTCATGACCAATCATCCCACTAAATTTCATAAAAATCGGCTCAATTTACGTTTTTGACCTTTTCGTGACCTTGACCTTTGACCCAATCACTCCCAAAAACTAATCAATTGTTCCTTGGGTCATGACCAATCATCCCACTAAATTTCATAAAAATCGGCTCAGTTCTGTCTGAGTTATACGAAGTACAAACAAACATTTTGACCTTGACCTTTGACCCAATCACTCGCAAAAACTAATCGATTGTTCCTTGGGTCATGACCAATCATCCCACCAAATTTCATAAAAATCGGCTCAGTTCTGACTGAGTTATACGAAGTACAAACAAACATATTCACAAATAAATAAATAAATACACAGCGGTCAAAACATAACCTTCTGGCGAAGGTAAAAAACACCATCAACAACAAAATCTGTTAATCGGATGCATTAATGTCTCCGATCCTGTGGGGAAACAGCAGTGCTGTGCCATGCATGCATACATGCTACTGTTTACATAGCAATGCAAGCTTCACCGACAGTAGCAGCCAGCTCCTCTTGCTCACTACAGCGTCAATTTCATCATGGGGGTAATAAAAGAACAACTTTTACAAGAATCCAACTTATCTGGTTGCCGATCAAATCCGAGGTAATGGTAATAATCCAATCATAGTTCACCATGTGTAGGGCAGTAGGATCTGGCCAAGGTTTGCATTATTCCCCAGGTGTGTTCAGTCGAAGTGAAAGTGTTGTCTTCTGTACTAATTATTGTGTGAAGCATATTATAAAGCGCCATAGAGTGGACGCTGATTGTAGCCTACTGTAGCACTAAGGAAACAACATACAAGCACGATCCTTGTGTTTATAAAGATGACAGCATCGATCGCAGACACTTGTGTAGGCTACACAGAGAGGGGAAAGGGCGCAACAGTGACGTAACCGACGCAGACCAACAGTTCCATACAGTAGGCTACAGTTATGAAAAATATTCTTGGGTTGGCGCCGATCCTGGCGTTGTGATTAAAATGTCCAGATGATGACACACACTTTTGACTGTCATCTATGTCTGTTCTACGTATCACAGAGCTCCCAAAAACACACACAATAAGCATGTAAGTGTCTAATTATGAAAAATGCAATAAAAACTCAAAAACGGGTTTTCCAGTTATGGGAGCCAACGCATGGGAAGTAAAAACGGGTTTTCCCGTGGTTTGGTAGTCAATGTGTTAACAAATGAGAAAAAAAGAACATAATTGTTAGAGATGGATTTAAAAGGAGAGGAAGAGAGGAGAGGCAGAGATAGCAGGAAGGCAGAGGAAGAAGAGATAGAAAGAGATTGTAGAGTCATAGGGTCAACGTAGGTTAGGACCGGGATTCTTAGATGCGTAAGGTCCATAGTGGCTGGGTCTAGCATAAGTCATAGATAGTCACACAGAGATTGGGCGCTCAGATGCGGCCCCTAGTGGCATCAGGGGTGAGGAAAAACTACCTTTCGCTTGAATCATAGTTTGTAGGGGGAAAAAAAGGTTAATGAGGTCTGAGAAAAAAAAAACCTATAGCCAGGAAGAAACCTCAGGCAGAGACCAGCGGCCACCTAGGGGAGCCCCCTGCCAGGGCTGGTCGTGAGCAGTAAGTACTTTCAGTGATTTTTAATGCACCAATCTGAAATAATTCCTACATCACATTGCAGTCTGTATTTATCCTTAATTCTGTTTGGGTTCAATTACTGTAGTATTCCTTTTTTCCCCCTATTTTATTTTCTGATGGTTTACTGAATGGATCATGGATGAGAAACAGAGCAGTCAGGATAATGATGAGTTTAAAGGCTTACCTATGGGCAGAGGCAAAGGTGTTCATTTTGGTGGTCTGAACACATTTACTATGGGAGTGAGGGTGCAGGTGGTCTCCAAGGACATGTTAGTGATGGTAGGGGCATAGTGTCAGCCCGAGCTGGTCGCCTAGTGAACAGTTCTGAAGGGAGGATGCACACACTTCTACTCCAATGAGTGATAGCATTGCCATGCAACACCTGACTGATATGGTAAGCCGATTAGTAGAGAAGATAGGCAACTGAGGTAGCTCAGCTTTATTCTTCTGGATTTACTGATCGCACTCATGCACCTGACACACCCATGACTGACAAACCAGTGAGTGTAGACACTATGCATCAAAACACTTTGGTTATGGATAGCCATAACCAAAGCTAACATTAGGAAGCAGCCCTACACGACAGCTGAGAAAACAGATGAGATACAGGGTAGGCTTTTGGGAAGGGCAAGACACATAGTCAAAGTGGCTCTGAGGAGTAATGACACACTTGATGCGAAGATGTCATATATGATGTTCTACGTCAGCCAGTCCTCATCAGTCCTCAAGATTTTTACACCACACCACACCGTACTACAGCTAATGTACCTCTCGGGATGTTACAGCAGCAAATTGTCGCGGGCAATGGTCCTCATTCAATTCTATGCGCAATGCCCAGGAGGAGGAGCAATATACAGCTCCAGGCCACTCTATCAGAATAGCATGAAAAAGTTGATTTATTTCCATGATTTCATCAATAACTGTCATGGATTTTTGATTCATGACCCAGTTTTTTTAAACTATTACAATCATTAAATTGTTTATTACCTCCGCCAGGAGGTTATGTGATCGCCTGGGTTTGTGTGTGTTCTGTGTTTGTTGTCTGTGTTTGTTAGTTCGCTGCTATTCCACTGCCTGCCACAAGGTGCGCACGGTGAGCACTGAGCAGAGGCGTGCCTGCGCCTGTCTCAGCAAGGAACAGGGAGAGACTCTCTCCTTCACCGCCAGCTCCAACACCAAGTGCATTTCACCCAAAAAGTTGTTCATCTGCAGGCAGCCTTCATCCGCAGGCAGAAATCAGTCCTGTCAAATGTATTACCAACGCTACCAAAAATATTCAATTTGGTATGTGTGGCCTAGGCTATGTTATCATTGCTGGTGCGAGAAGGACAGTGACCACCCCCGCAGATCGTTTAGGTTCACAATGCTGTCGAATTAATTACGTTGTCAAAAAATATGGAATAGGCCTATGTGATCGTGTAAGTTCACAATGTTGTTGTGGACTGTGACTTAGGTTCACAATCCTGTCGAATTAATTAAGCTACCGTTGCCAAAATAATTTATGACTCTAGGCCTACGTTCACAATGCTGGTAAAATTCATTACATCCCCTTCGCTACATTTAAAGATAACCCCAAGTTGTTTGCGAGATGGACAGGGATCAGAAAGCCCGACAGCATGCATAATGGCCGAGCACCGGCATATATTCCACACGGGTGAGCCTGCGCCATTCTAAACAGTAAGGAACAGGGTGGGACTGTCTCCTTTGACGCCAGCTCCCACACCAGTGCTATCAACCTAAAAAGTTGCTCATCAGCAGGCAGCCTTCAGCAGGCAGCAGTAAGTTCACAATGCTGGTCAAACACCCCCTTCACTAAATTTAAAATCAAGCCCAGTTGCGAGATAGACCACAAATTCCGACAGCAATGCCCGTGGACTGATTAACAACGGTGAATAGTGATTTGAGGAATGCGGGGAAGCAAATGCCGCTTCAACCGACAGCGCCAAGACCAACCAGTGGCCCATGAGAATGATGCATATACCATCGTAGGCAAAAAAAAATAATAAAAAAAATAGGCCTTACCCTTCTGTAGTTGTTTCAGTTTTGTTGGTCAAAATCATTACATTCCCTTCATTAATTAGGCTACAGTTCTATCAGCGCGTGATCACAAGCTTTCAAAGCAGGTAGATTTTGCAAATGACTGAACTGACATGAATGTGTCATTTTGAAAGTTCTGACAGGAATATAGTCGTTCATATTGGCAAAGTGATTATTTTTGTCCATTATCTAATTATGCCATGCCCTGGCGGAGGTATGTGATCTCGGAGCACTTTTCTAGTTAGTATATGCCCAGGGCTGCTGACAGGTTTGGCTGGGCCCGGGACAAAATTTTCTCAATGGGCCCCCCCTCCCAACACCAAAAAAGCCCCCCACCCCCTCATCCCTGACGGTCCCTACACAAAATAGTCAAACGCCCAACCACAACCACGTAATTCCCTTGTGCAGCTCCAAAACACACCACGTCGGGATGACAAGCCCATTTATAACGGATAAACAAAAACTTATTTACAACCTTACGGATATGGACTGAGTGAAGTTATGGTTTTCAAAATCCTATCACAATAAAATCCACGCTATTGTAGCCTATTACTTTAGCTCATGAATAGCACATTTTTCATCACATCGACCATTTTCACTTGACCAAGGGGAATCATGTCAAGGACGCATGTATGTCCGCTGAACTTCCAGAGAGGGGAACAAGGCGGAGCACATTCATCTTGCGAGTGTCAAGTTCACCGCAATCAGAAACGAAAGTTACAGGTTACCCCAAAACGACACCGTTATAACCCATTCGTTACATTCAATTCTAGGCTATCTAAATGTCAATTTCACACGTTGACATGTCACTGGCTTATTTTAAACCAAATAAGTTTAAACCAGAGTCGAGTTACACTGGCTGTAATTCAGCTGACCGGGGATGATTCTCAAATCAATTCAGCCTGATTGGCGTGCGCGTGCCTGCCTGAAACTTTTGATTTGGACACATAATTGCAGAGTAATGCGCATATTCATAGATTCAATTACATAGGCGCATGAAACACATTGTAATTAAGCCGTTGTGGTAATCAAATTATTCGATACCCCCTGTCTCTCTGATAGCCTACTGAATCCCGTGTGACTTGCTCACGGCCTCCTGTGCCAATGTTAGGCTACTTGACGACGGGGCTGGAAAAAGTTTGCCGTGTCTTACCTGGATCTGCTGCACAGCTGCTTTTACTGGTGCCCGCTACATCATTCCAGTCTTTCCTGAAATATTTAGCCAGAGAACCCCTCAGCCTTTTGGCTTCTTCCTCTCTTTTTCGATTTTCCTTCTTTTTCTGCGCTCCTGACTTGTGCATGTTTACTAACTGGCTCGCGCACACTGACCACTTATCGAATGCTGTCGTCTTTTTTTCTAGAAAGACCAAACCATTTTGGAATAGGGGTGATAGGGGGTTATTGGCCGTTTTTTCAAGGGCAATGAAGACAAACATCTATAAGTAATTGTTTGAATGCAAATAAAGCACTTTTCTACCCTAAAAAACAACACATTTTGAAGTGAACGTATCATAATTGAGCCCAACGTCATGGACCCTCTATTCCAGAATTCCCAGGGCCCGGGACAAAAAGCCCTTTAGTCCCCCCCTGTCGGCGGGGCTGGATATGCCTACATTCTTCACATCAATACTATCTTCAATACCACCCAATAACTTATCCACATTAAATGTGTTAAGTCCGTGCTTATTACAGAGCTATGATTATTTCCAGAGCGAGTAACCACAGCTGATGATGTGACGCACTCAGCAATCTACTTTTGTGGACTTTTGTGTCAAATAGTTGGCTTGACCGTAACTGTAGATATTGTCAAGGTAGTAGCTTCACAAAACACATTCTGCAGACCTTTCAAGAATACATGAAGGGCTGATTTCAAAAAAGTTTGAGAAATGCCAAGGCACTCATCTTCTTTGTAATTAAAATGCCTTTATTTCATAGCATGATTAAAATACTTCAACGTGTTTCGGCATGCCTGACGAAGGCTTCATGCCGAAACACGTCGAAGTATTTTAATCATGCTATGCCCAACAAAATAAAGGCATTTTAATTACAAAGAAGATGAGTGCCTTGGTATTTCTCAAACTTTTTTGAAATCAACCAAGCCTGTCACCAAAGAGCACCATCTTAAAAAACTAGACAGTTCCAGGAAGCACTCCAACTGGACTTCATTCTAATACATGAAGGGCTTTGGACACTTCGGTTTATGTGTGGATATTACGAGGTACGTGTGACGTTGTTTTGAGCTGTGCAAGACTTTAAAATGTTCTGTTTTTGAAATGTGTGTAACCGCCGAGATACGATGCCCGCAATCTATCATATTGCATAGCTGACATGGCTAACGAGGCTAACGTGATATTATCAAACTTTCTCAAAACGCATCCTTTTGCCTTGATTTTGCTCTAGAGTGACTGTATTTCAACCCAAACATGCAAAAATTAGGCAAACTTTTTCCAACTCCGGATAAATCCTTTAAGGGTGAAGTAGCCTACTCTTTAGGCTAGAGTTGCCTCCTCCGGGCAACCATCCGGCGCACAGTGTTCTGCCTGTAGCAGGATCGATAGGCTAATGATGCACATCAGTGCTTGGGTTGTCTATGCTTTCTTCTGGATTACTGTCGCCGATTAGATAGAAATGATCCTGTTATGAACCCGAGTTTAGTAGATATCACGCAGTGAACGAGGCAGCCTGCAAACAGTTTGAAGCGCAATGTGGCTGTAACAAGTTAGAAAGTAGCCAAACTCTGTTGCTTGTTAACCTTTTTAAATTATGAGCGTAATGGTGGGGTGGCGTCCACGCCAATGTCATATCCTGAGCGTATCGCTCGGTGCGTAATTCCAAGAGCAGTATAATGAAAAGGAAGAAAAGGAAGATGATGGGCTAGACCCGAAACGTTTGTCCCCTGTCTGTCGGTTTTATTTACTTTTTTCGGCTTTGTTTAATACAGTTTTTGATTCTGCATTCAGCTCCAGTGTGCGACTCCTTTCTTTCTTTTTAAATTATGAGCGTTCCACGAACTATCTTTCTTTGCGCACGCTATAAAATGGCAATAGCCTACACCTCTTACTATAAACTACTGGTTAACTATGTATGCTTTCTAATGCTGGTAAAGGCGGGATAAGCGGGATAATGTATTGTCCACACGTGACTACGGAAAATATATTTCCTTCGAAGCGGAATAACAGCACTCCGCCTTCGGCATCGGGGGTGTTATTCGCCCCGTAGGAAAATATTTTCTTATAGTCACGTGTGGACAATACATTATCCCTTACCTTTAAATTACTGTTGTAGGCCTACATTTTAAAACATTTCGTCGATATTGTAGCGGTGCAACCGACTGTAGTTTTAAGTTATGAGATGGGCGCCAGTCAGGCAGCAATAAGACTGCCGTTACCTTTCCAAAAATGAATACAAATCAGTGACCAACACATTAGAAATAACTCAGATCATCACAACGAATATCTTTTCTTATTTATTATATATTATATATATATTTTCTTATTCTTATTTATAAAACCCTTGTTTGCAGACTTGTGCGCTTGGTCTCAATTTGGAACAGCTCACATCAATGTCTGGCTTTAGCGATTCTTGCGAATGGTGATCTTCTCGGCGCACACTTCATGGTTCCCTCTCTCTTGCTCTCTCGGCTTGTTGCTTCCTGACAGTCTCACCCGCCATTTGAAATTAACCCCATTTTATAGGCTGCACATGTAGTGCACAGGGGGTAACGCTGCTATCTCACTCCGGAGGAGGCAGAGGCAGTCCGTTACAATATAGTATATATAAAATAGGCTATAAAATAGGCCTAATGATAAAAAAGGCAGCCTGAACTAAAATGAAAAAAATAATTTAAAAAAATCGAGACGCATGCACTTTATACATGGTTCGATTTTTGTTTTCATTGCATTGTGGTGGTAGGCACACACGTTTGATAAAATATAAAAATAATAGGCTAATAAAATAGCCAGATTGAACTAAACGTCTGCCAAGTTGCATGAAAGATCTGCATAGATTGAACGGAATGTCCTTAGGTGTTCCACGAAACGTCCTCAGGTACTCTACGAAACGCCCCATGCCTTCTACGAATGGTCCCAAGTTTTATACGAATGGTCCCCTCTGAACAATTCATTAGACGAATCGTCTCGCAACCGGTTTTGGCCAGGCTTCAGTACAGTGGTTTAAATCATACCTATCAGATAGACATCAAATTTGTGATTATAATGGGGTATTGTCAGAACCCTTGCAAATATTGTGTGGGGTGCCCCAAGGTTCAATTTTAGGCCCTTTGTTATTTCTTTTTTATGTAAATGATATGCCAGCAGCTGTTAAATGTAAAGTCATTCTTTATGCTGATGACTCCTCTCTACTTGTATCTGGCAGGGACATCTCTCAGATTCAACACACCCTCACTGATGAGTTGAATAATGTAAGACAGTGACTGCTAGACAATAGACTGTCATTGCATGGAAAAACTGAATGCATTTTATTTGGTACCAAACATAGGATAAAAAAGGCACCTGAGTTAAAAGTCACATGTAACGGGAACGAAATACAAGCAAAATCAACTGTTAAATATCTAGGTTTAACACTGGATCAGACTTTAACTGGTCATTCAATTGCGGAGAAGCTATTGTATAAAAGTGCTTCTAAATTGAAATTTTTGTACCGTAACACAAGGCAATTAGATTTTAAAGTTAAAAAACTTCTTGTGTCAGCGCTTGTGCAGTGCCATTTTGACTATGCCGGTTCAGCATGGTACAGTGGCCTGACAGCGAAAATTAGAAATAAAATACAGGTTATGCAGAATAACATGATCCGTTTTATATTAGGTAAGCCATCTAGGTATCATATCACTTCAAATGATTTTAAGAAAGTGGACTATCTGCCTGTGAAATTAGATCAGATCACAGCTCTTTCTTTTATACAGGGATTATGCTATGGAATAGCCTTCCACTAAATATCAAAATGGCAGAAACAAAAAGGTGTTTTAAACAAAGAGTTAGAGTATTTTTGTGGAACAAAGTGGAGAACTAGGTGACGTAGGAATGTGATGGCATATGTGTATGTGATATGTGTTACATGTTTTTGTTATGTCTTGTCCTCTTCCATCAGGGACCATGTTGGAAATAAGTGTTTACGCTTTTACATGTTATCCCTTGGATACCTTTTGTCTTCCTATATCCATAAATAAACCAAACCAAACCAAACCAAACCTTTCAGTGAAAGTGTGCAGGCACATACTTGCAACACTAACACTAACTGAATTGTCTGAATCTATTCGTCCCCAAAATGAACCCGATTCGGAGGATGAGGATTGGGATGATACCCAGTCACACCACGACAGGGCACCTACTCTTACCTAGCGGTCCCTCTCCCCTGAGGTAATCGATGCCTTAACCCAATTTAGCCTAAGCCCTTTGGTAACACTTTCTATGAAACCCATATCTATAGCGCAAAATGAGCACATTTATAACAACTTACAATGCTTATCATACTCATAGGGCATTATAACTACACTCATAAGGCTTCATGACTATACTGTAAATGTGTTTGAGTGCTTTGAGTGCTCGTGAATGGTTACCCTAAGATTTATAATGCATTATTTGCTAGATTTATAGTTATTCATGACTGTTGATATACTCCATCATGAAGACTTATGAGTGTAGTCATGATGCACTACCTCTGCTTTTAACTCCCCTCTGTCAGTAACTGCCTTAGATGGCCGGTCTCTGGGTGGTGGCCTGGTAGATAGAAAAACCTCTACCATTCATGTACAGATAGACCATCACCAGGAGCAACTGTCATTCCACTTAATCCAGGCCAAAGAGTGTCCCATAGTCCTAGGATTCCCTTGGCTGACTCGCCACGAGCTTCATCTTGATTGGGCCTCTGGCACAATCCTCCAGTGTACTTGCCATGCCAGCTGTCTCGTCCCAAGTTCCATGTGCCAAGTTTCTCAAGCCTCCCAAGTTGTGTCGAGTTCCTATTCTATATCATGACTTTTTTGGATTAAGGTAAAACAGCCTTCCACCTCACAGAGCCTATGCCTAGGCACTTGCCCACCTTCTCACTTTCTGGGCCAGAACGCGTGGAATATCTCAAAGAGTCCTCAGGCTTCATTCAAACCCTCCTCATTTTTTTTGCTGGCGCAGGCTTCTTTTTTCGTGGGCAAGAAGGAAGGCCTGAGGCCTTATATTGATTACAGAGGACTGTTACCGTTACTCCCTGCCACTAATGTCATCAGCTTTCTAATTCTTGCAAAATGCCACCATCTTCACCAAACTTGATCTACAACCATTCCAAGCACGTCCAGCACGTCCGACAGGTACTCAGTCGTCTCCTGAAGAACCAGCTTTTTGCAAAGCAGAAAAATGTGAGGTCATCTCTGAGGGGAGTGTCATCTCTGAGGGGAGGATCCTCATGGACCCTAAGAAGGTGGAAGTAGTACGGAACTGTTCCGACTGTTCCCAACACAATCAAGGAGATGCAGAGATTCTTGGGCGTCGTAAACGGAAGTTTATTCGCAATTTCAGCTCCATTGCGACCCCCATCTCTGCACTCACTTGAAAATGCAACTCCCCCTTCTCATGTACTACTTAGTTTGAAGGAACACTAATTCTCTGCATTTCTGTCCTTTGTCTCCGTTTCCCTCTGAGGGTGGCCTTGGGTCTTAAGACTCTTGACAGTTACAATTGTACACCAATATGTGCTTACCTTTCCCCTTCTACCATGTAAGGTGGGTGATCTTTTGACCGGTCACTCATCATGGATGGAGCTCTGGACACACCAGACCTTGGCCTCTTCCCAGAGACGCTACTAGAATAAACAGAGGACAAGGCGTTTCTAGTTGAGTTTATTTTTATTTGGGCTAAACTGTGAAGCTGCAAGACACCTATAGTGGTTGTATGATTTTTATTTTATTATTATTAATGAGTCTTCTATAATGGTATCTGTGCTGCAGTCTGTAGAGGTGTGTACAGGAAAGTTGTAAAATTTGACTGATTTTGGACGGCAATCGTGATCATGTTCAGCAAGTGTCAACACCTCAAACTTTCTAGCGTCACAAACTGCTCACCTGCATGTAAAACTGTGAACTGGAAAGCCGAATGTTAAAAAACTTGGCATTCCCTCGTAAACCCAGTTCAATGCAAACTATGACTTACGATTTAAATATGAGCTGAGAGATTTGAACCTTCTGATTCCAAGACTTATTTTCTAACCATCCAATCGGCAATGAAAGGTCATTCACTTTTTCTAGCACTTTCTGCTAGCCTAGCGCCAGAACCCTCTGCAATTACAAGGACTGCATGGATTATTTTAGAGAATGGGTGAAGCCCATCTATCTTGCTTAGGCTTTGAACTGATAATTACCTATCCTATAAGAAGACAAGCAGTTCTTTTAAGAATCTGTATGAAATATTTAAAGACACATCACTGGTTGTTTCCAATGTGATATATTGTCCATTAAATATTATTTTACGATTAACTTACTGAAAAACATAACAAACATGTTCCAGGATGATATCCAATACAAGTTGCTGGTTGAGGTACACTTCTGGTCAACGGTTTTAGGAAATCTTACTTTTTCGTGTTATTTATGTTTTCTGTTGGATCCACATGCTCTGCACTATTCTTAGATATGGGATTTGAACCTGCTACCATCCGATTCTGAGACCAACCTCCTAACTATTTTAGGCCACAGGAGCCTCTGCTTGTATTAGTCCTAATTTGCCAACTTCATCAAGACATTCACAACCTAAAATTGCTTGTCAATATTTGCCTACCTTTTCCCTTTTGCCATGTTATGACCATCATCTTTAGACCAGTCACTCCTCATGGATGGAGCTCTGGACACATCAGACCCTGGTCCCTTCCTGGACACCCTGATATAACAAAAGAAAACAAGTAGTTTCTAGTTTAGTTTATTATGGGCTAACCAACTTCATATTATAGAGAAAACTCCAAACAAATTACACTCAGCTCAACTGAAGTGATCAATTTTACATGCCACAATTGCATGTCAATATCTGTCTGTGCCTACCTTTCCCCTTCTGCCATGTTAGGGGGATAATCCTTTGACCAGTCACTCTTCATGGATGGAGCTCTGGACACACCAGGTACTGGTCTCTTCATGGAGACCCTGCTAGAATAAACAGAGGTTAAAGAGTTTCTGTTGGGTCATTTTACATTGAATCAGAAACTGTTGGGGGCTGACTGAAAAAGATTTTAACAATCTGTGGTGTGGTGTTGGCCATTTTGAATTTATAATGAGTTATTGTATATTTCCTAACATATTAAATAATTTATTTCATTTCATTTATACAACTTCCCCATATACCTTCACTACTATGTTCTGTGCATACATTTTGGTCTGGAAAGCAATAAATTGTACACTAAAAGTGTAATTTGTAACTAATATAGTGCAACAATGTAGCACAGACAAACACAAGTGAATGGACGGTTGGCGTTTTCATACAGATTCAATCCACAGTATTTTGCACATTTTGTCCATCTGTGGTCTTTGAACCACAGTAGGCCTACAGTAGGCAATAGTAGGCCTATCAGTGTATAGTGGGGGCGACTCTGGGTATGGGCTACATTTCTAAGACTTCTGCAAATATCTATTTGTTTCAGCTCAAATCAAGTATTACATTTACTGATAGAAATAAGTAATAAGGAAACTGTTACTTCTCTCAAAGCACGACAAGACGCAGGTTTTCTTTAACAGGTTTTATTTCTTCAGGCAGTGTTGTAAAGCCTCCCAAAACCGTGAAAACTAATAGCATACACAATACACTGCATTAGAAATGGCGTCAGATAAAGTAATTGCATCCCTATCGAAGACCACAAATCATTGTCAACAAGGGCTCTAGAGTGTGACCAATTTGGTCGCATATGCGCCCTAATATTTTAATAGTACGACTAAAAAAAATCGCACTGGTGCGACCAGGCTTTCGGGGAAAAAAACATGCAACTCTGAAAGTCTTCTTGGGTTCTGTCTGTGACACATATCAAGGTTTAAACTAATCAGAATTGAGGAAGGGCGGAGCCTTCATCTGGTTGGTCGTAGTCCAGTGTGTGTGAGCGAGGACGTGCGCGTTTACCTGTCAGTATTAAAAGATAAGCAATTAGCTAAGAGAACATATAATATATTATATAATATAATATATAATATATAATATATAATAGGGGAGCTAGTGCGAGATATAACATTTGGTGAGTCAGAATGATAAGAACTTTGGACAACTTTTCGTCAAGTTAAAGCCAACAGAACAATTTGAAGATCCGTGCCAATACTCTGACACGGAGCCAACGCGATCATGTTTGGTGAATGAGATGGAGAATGTGCTCGTAGCTAAAAAGGCGAACGTATATTCCTTTCGGGAAGAGTGGCAGTTTCCCTGGCTACAATATGACAAGGGCGAAAACATGATGCACAGCATCTATTGCAAAGTGCGGAGATGCGATGGTTGGTAAGGTCGTTTGCCACTGGCTGACAAACATCTTGCATTGAAAAGTTGAAAAAGCACAGTGCCTCTATAAAGCGCTCGACATGCCGTGATCCACTACAGCAGTCTTTCTCAAACTTTTTCAGACCGAGGACCACTTTGTCCCACCAAATATGTTCAGGGTGCTAGACAGGTCGATGAGTGCTAATTTGACACTGCTAATTTCGCAGACTAACCGCAGAGATACACCAGCGGCGATCTGAGCGAGTCGAGCGACGGAAGTAATTGACTTTGTATTGAGTCGAGAGACAAAAGCGATTCTGGAGACTAGAGCGATTTGCGCGCCGAGCGCGACAATTTGAAGTTGAAATCTTTTCAACTTTCTATGACGCGGTTCGGCGACAAGCCGCGACAGCCAATGACTGTATAGAGGTCAGTGACCACAGCCAATGGGAATGCTTGAATGATTTGCCTTCTGCCTGTACGGACATACTCTAGTCTCCTCAATCTCTCGTATCGCTTGCTGCTACACTCTGTCACTTGAATCGCGTCGCCGCTGGTGTATCTCTGCGGTAACTTTTTTATCCAATTTCACAAGCCTGTCTTACGTACAGAGAAATGTATAAGAGCCCGTGAACACACTTTGCTATTGGTTTTTCCCCTATTTTGAAGTGACAACGCCGTAGTTTGATGTCAAAATCCGTATCTGCTACACAAAATGTGTAATGGTCGGCAGGTATGTAATAATAATAATGATAACAACAATAATAACAACAACAACAACAACAACAAAAAGCATTTTAAAACCATGTAAACTGAGATGAATGTGTTCGGAAATTTGGGTGCACCTAACGCTTGTGAAAAAAAGGTGGGTGCACCAGTGCAACAGTGCCCTGCCGACCTCCTAACTACTTAAGGCCACAGGAGCCTCTGCTTGTATTAGTCCTAATTTGCCAACTCCACCTTCCACCCTTATCTCGTGCAAATAAGTCATAAATGTCATCAAGACAACTTCACAACCTAAAATTGCTTGTCAATATTTGCCTACCTTTCCCCTCCTGCCATGTTAGGGCCATCATCTTTTGACCAGTCACTCCTCATGGATGGAGCTCTGGACACAACAGGCCCTGGTCCCTTCCTGGAGACCCTTATGGAACAAAAGAGAACAAGTAGTTTCTAGTTTAGTTTATTATTGGCTAACCAACTTCATATTATAGAGAAAACTCCAAACAAATTACACTCAGCTCAACTGAAGTGATCAATTTTACATGCCACAATTGCATGTCAATATCTGTCTGTGCCTACCTTTCCCCTTCTGCCATGTTAGGGGGATAATCCTTTGACCAGTCACTCTTCATGGATGGAGCTCTAGACACACCAGGTACTGGTCTCTTCATGGAGACCCTGCTAGAATAAACAGAGGTTAAAGAGTTTCTGTTGGGTCATTTTACATTGAATCAGAAACTGTTGGGGCCTGACTGACAAAGATTTTAACAATCTGTGGTGTGGTGTCGGCCATTTTGCATTTATAATGAGTTATTGTATATTTACTAATATCTTTTAATAATTTATTTCATTTAATTCGTAAAACTTCCCCACATACGCAGGTTTTCTTTAACAGGTTTTATTTCTTCAGGCAGTCTTGTAAAGCCTCCCAAAACCGTGAAAACTAATATCATACACAATACACAGCATTAGAAATTATGTCAGATATAGTAATTGCATCCCTATCGAAGTCCACAAATCATTGTCAACACAATCATGTCCCTGAAATCATCCCCCTTCAGCAGCAGAAACCAAATAATGCATCACAGCTGCCCATGAAACTAATATGTAGTTAGTGGGTGAGTGGTTAATGCACGTGGCTATCATACCCAGCTGGACAAAACAATGTGGGTTCAACCCCTGATAAGTCATGTCTATACATTTGCTCTTAATCTTAAGTTACCATCCATGCTATCCTTCTCTAAGTCCGCTGGAGTTATAATTTTGATTATGTTGTCCTATTGTTGGGAAACAAAGAACCACACGCACACAACATGGTCGGATCACACACACACACACACACACACACACTGAGCGACAAAACAACAAGGAAAAACTCATATTTCATTGTTACGATGTACACTCTTATTTTAAAACATGCACTGAAGGGGGGGGGGGGGTGGGGCTCGCATGTGGACTATCAGTGTTAAATGGAAAAGCATGGTGTACTGTTTGTCGTGTCACTGCCGTCCCATTGACTGTCAGGATTTGGCCTGTAGAAAATGTTCTGATTTTTGTCTTAAATCAGGGAATTTTTGCAAAATTTTTTGTAGCCCAAAGTTGACAGATATGCTTTTCTAGCAAAAGCTTTATTTAAACAATGGAAGCTTGGGAAGCAGTGAAGCACGGGGCACGCACTATTCCAATTGACCTTTCCGCAAACTCCTCCCCCCCTTAGCAACGGTTGCTATGCGAGTCAAGCTTTCACGTATTCCAGGTTCTCAGCATTAGAATGAATTAGACGGTGGGCCCACCGCCCGTTGCTGCTTTCTTTCTTGAAAGTGATCAAAATTGGCGAAGGATAACCTGACAATTTCCAGAGCGCACTTTCATTTTTTATTTAACACAATAAAATGTGTTGTCACTCTTAGACCTTAAACATTTTTTTTAATATCATACTTTTAATCAAGTTAAGCGACACAGGCGAAAGCAGCAGCCAACTATATCAGCCCAGCCAATAGAATGCTCCGCTGGAATCCTAACAACATTACAACCCAACCAGATTGCGGTATTGAAACAGCTGAGCGGAAGAAAACAGTCCGAGAGAGCCTGTCCTCGGGCAATCGTCTTTTACAGGTAAGAATCGTGATAAGAACTGTATTAAGATATAATAAACAGGTGCTTTCATACAACATTGAAAGCAAACATGTTATTGAGATTCTCTGTTCGTAAGTAAGGCACTGGTCTTTTGAAGATAGACCCAAGAACGTATTTTATATTTAACGATGTTTCATCATGCACACGAGGCGTACATGTGTGATTTAGGCAGTCTGCGTGTAATGTAAGATTTAATTGGTCAAGGGGTATTTCTTTATACAACATTGAAATGAAACATATTATGGCGATGCTTCGCTCGTATGTAAGACATTGGTCTTTTGAAGATAGACCCAAGAACGTTTTATTTAACGAGAAGATGTTTCAACTTGCACGTGAGGCTTGATCTGATACAGGTATAGACAGTCTACACCGTGGACAAGTTTACTAGACAGATACTTAAATGTTTAAAGACGCTGGTGAAAGTGGATTAGTCTGCGTGTAGGCTAATATACAAAGACATTGGTCTTTTTGATAACCTATGTTATATCACGAGATGTTTAATACGGCATGCACATGGAGCGTGTTAGGACGCTGAAGGGTGCCTAATTAAATTGAGCACGTGGCTGTTGTGTACTCAATTAACGAACATTGTGAGTAAGGAATCTACAATGTGGACAAGTTTATTATCCATGACCTCCTGATTAATCCAGAGTAAATTGTCTGAAATGATATTAAGCGGGGTGAACTAGGTAATTCCAACATTTTCTTGGCTCTTAAAATGTAATATGCATAATGCATGCAATAGTGTAAGCAGTATTTTTCATGTGGTGCAGTTGTATTCTTTCCGTCCACAATTACACAAGAACGTAGGACCTTTGTTAACCTTTAATAATTATTTAATGAATGGTATTGTATTTCATCTTGAAAGGAAATGAACATTGAATAACTATGTACAGAATCCCCCCCACCCCACCCCACCCGCCCCATTAGTCCTCATCAGGCCTGTTGTCACACACATTACATTGACACATGTTTGTGCAAGGTAGGTCATGCAGCCTACAGGTACATCTAGCCGTTTTGCATTGTGTTTTCTTGCAGGAGCAGTGAACGAGTTCCAGGATTGCGTCTGGGGCTGGGGGCAGTGTCATCCACTCCACCTCATAGGCCTGACCATCCAGTTTCCATCCATGGCTAAGAGGAGATGGCACTTCAGGATTGGCCTCCAGGCTCCTCCGGTACACCGCTGCCTGGTAATTCGCCCGCTGTATGTGTTTGTTTAAGCTGTCTTGGTTTGGGGGCAAGTCCCGCTCTGAACATTTCCCCTTCTTGAAAAGATTTGCCCTCGCAATGTTTATGTCTTTACATTGTGCTTGATCGTACAGTGTACAGGTGAAGGCCTCCAGAGCCTCATGAAGAGCCGAAGATGCTGTAAAGCACTCTCCCAGTGTTTGGAATGCCACCAGGTATTCAGAATGGGAACGCAATGTTTTGAAGGCTTTCACTTTCCCAACCTTATGGAATGTGCTGACAGTGTCACATCCAGAGAAGACGTGAAGCCCTATAAGGGCACTGCATGTAGGCTCGCCAAGGTATTTATGCAAACTGCTTATGTCAGTAATCTGAATGTCCCGTCCCTTCACTGTCTGGAAGTATAGTTGACTGCCGATGTCTTTGCAGAGTGCAAGACAGAGGACGAAGACATCTGTGTCTGGGCTACGGATGACCACATCGTTGCATGACTTGGCTGCAAAAGCTGCGTGCAGCATCATTCTCGTGTCTGCCTCCTCGTGATTAGACTGAAGTTCTGCGACTTCAATTGCAGTAAATTTTGAGTTGGAAATTTGGAGTAAATGGCACTTATTGCCATGTGTGGCAAAGACTGAAATGTTTCCGATTATTTTGTCGGAAGATGTGGCCCAACGTCGGAAGAGGTATTCAATCAAATCATTTTTGTTGTCCCCACATGCCAGAAATTTTTTCCATTGTTTTGGTGTGTTTTGGTCGTTACCATAAATTTTCAATCTGTTGTAACCCTGATCGGCCCGTTTTTCTCTCTCTGCATTTTTGATGCTGGGGTTGCTGTAAGTGTCGCACACAAAGTGTATTTGCGTTGAATTTGCTTGTTTTGCTGATTGTACAAGGGTTTTCAGAACATAGTCAGCGAATTCACCAAACGTCTGCTGAGGCTTCAGCTGTTGGACAATAGCCATGCCATCAAAAATCAAAACGGCACCATTGGGTATTTCCTTAACAGTGGCAGATGGGGTTTCTTCGAGCAGAACATGCATCAGTTTGGCCTTTTGGGTTTTCGCCAGTGTGCCATCCACATTTGCCAGAGCCTGAGGAAAGGGACCCAAACTGTATTGGAGCATCTGATTGACATCAATATGCCGAACACTGCCCACTACAAGTAGTCGTGCAAACAGGTTCCGGTGTGTAGTCAATGTTATTTCTTTACCTTTCACTTTTGCCGTTGTAGTTAGGTATGTGTCTTTGAAAGTTTTGATTTTTGTCTTTTTGATGGGTTGATGAAAGGATTTTACTCCACTGCCGAGTCTTTGTTCACAGAATTCTGTCAGTGCCTCTTCACCTGTCTTTTCGGCATGCAGCAAGTCTGCTGCGATGGCCTCTGATGCCACATGTCCAGACGAGATTTGAAGCAGAGCATCTCCATCCAGGGAAGGGTCAAAGGGGTTCACCATGTTTTTGACAGTGGTGAGAAGGTTGGTGACATCGCTCTCATCCCTCTGCCTTCTGGTCTGGTCCAGCTCAGCATTCAGATGTTCCACTGGGCTCCTCCCTGCCATATTTTTACATTCGACAGTAATTGCTGCCCGCTCGTGCTGTGTGATGGTCCATCGGTGAATGGCACCTTTATTAAGGGAGAACCCACACACACCTCCCTTAGTCTTGGTGTCTCTATTCACTGTTTGTTCGATCACCTGATCACAGGCTGTACCAGCAAAGCCATGTGTTGTACTTCTACGAGCAACAAAGTCTCCTGAAATTAGCTGCTGGTGTGCAAATGGGTGGGTTTCTTTCAAGTTTGTCATCTCACCCCAGTATGCCGTCAGATACCTGGCATAATTCACTTTGTCACAGGCAAAAAACCATGGCAGCATGGACCGGACGGTGGACAAATGGAGAGCCCAGTTCCCCTCTCTGGTTGCACGAATGAAGAGAAGCAAAATCTCCACCATTTCAAGGTACTTGCTCCAAAATGTGAATGTCATGTTACTGTTGTTGTTCTCGATGTATCTGGCATAGTCCTGCAGCAATTCCTGAAAACCATCAGTGCCAAGTAACTCCTTGAAGGTGTCAGTGGGGAAATTGTCTTGCAAATCCATTGCCATTGTCATTGCAGCAGTACTGTCTTGCAGTGTGTTGAAGTAAGCCTGCCACCGGAGTCTTTGCAGTGCCTCTGCGAGGAGTTTGTGGGCCCGGATGCTCCTGTTGTAATGGTGGCCGGAAATAACACCGCCAATGGAGCCTGCAGCCACGAGCTCTGATTCAATTAAGATGTCCTGAAGGCCGGCGTCTGCATAGAGCTTCCCAATGCAAGAGAGGTACGCCATGGTCGTATGGAATTCTCCCAGCCTCAAAACAATTCTTTCTGAATACACATCTGACTGCCAACGGATCTCTTGTGCCTTGGAGTAGATGGCTTGATCCATAACTAATACGACTTCTGTTTGTTTCAGATTGTCTGCAATGGCGAGGGAGCGGCTCAGGATTGTGTGAACTGTTGTGAGGTCGGTTGGGCTAGCATCAATCACGGGTAAGTACTGCACTTGTGTAGGTTGTATGTCTGTTGTATGTTTTAACAGGACGTTAAATCCTGTCCAAGTAGGAAGAACTTTGTTTTGGGTCTCTGGGACTTTCATTAAGAAGTATGCCGCATCAGTGGTCCGACTAATTGTTTGGGTAGATTTGTCTTCGTCGTTCTGGAGATTCATAATCATTGTTGAACCTTGAGGACCAGACCGTCTTCCTCTCACGTAAGGGACTAAGTTGAGGGGCGGGGGATTAACTGATCGCTCTCTAGTTCTTGCTCTGGATGTGCTTGGTACAGGGGCTGGATTATTATTCATGACTTGTTGGATGACTATGCCATTGGTATTGTGTGTTGTCCCTTTTCCCGACAGGGTCTCCTCCCCGAAGTCATTGTTGTCCCAGACCAAGGTCACCGGCACTTCAGGACAGATGGACTCGGGTATGTATATTTCTCCTCTCTCTATTTGCATATTAGCCAGTGCAGTGTCATGTTCCAGGACCAGGGAATTGGATGAGCAGTGGCCAAGACCATTCAACATCCCAATGAGTTGAGCTGAGCCAGTCATGTGTCGGACTGCCATGGCAAGTGAACACTGCTTTGGCATGAGCCATCGTCCTCTTGTTGCCAATGTAATGATATCCTGACAGGAGGACAATATTTTCCTTCCATCCTCCAAACTGACGCTAACACGCTCATCTGTTGGTTCTGATGCAATTCCAGATGCCCAGGCAATGAAGTTGAATAGCTGGTGGGGCACTAACTTGTTGGCTTTTTCTTCAGTGAGGTCACAGGCAGTGGGAGGCCAAGGCAGTTTGTCTGAGGATTTTGCGGCTTTATGGATGATGTTCTTCAGGGCAAGTGCAGCATGATATAAAAGACGAGAATCTTCAGTGGGGTCATAGTTGATCTTCCCTCTCTCCATCACCAGATGCAGCTCTTCATCACTGTCCTCAGATGAGGAGGACGATGCGGCATGGCCCTGGACAATCTCTTCAGGTGGCAGTGTGTCTTCTGATGTCTTGCTTTTTTTGGACAGGAACCTTGTATAATCCCTGAAGCAGGTAAAGTGATAACGGGCTTCACAGGCAACCAAGTCCCTTCCTCTAATATGTAGGAGAAGCCCCTCATCGTTCTTTCTTTCAGCAGCAAGAGTCAGTTGGCCACCTGAAACGGTTTCACAATGTGTTAGTTTTTCTTTGACTCTTTTTCCACTGTGTTTTATTAGTTTGTACTTCTCACGCCTGCAGATGATGCACTGAAGAGGCAGAAGATGTGAAGCACGTTTACATGTAGGTACTGATAAACCGGTGGTAGACCGTAGAGTTTTGGATGGTCCTTCCTCAACATCCTCTACTTCTAATCCTAAACAGAAAACAGATAAGACAACAAACTTAATTAATTCTAGATGCATGAGCCACATATTCAACTATTCCCACAATTCATTATTTCATTTTTGCACATGTTTGTCTTCCTGCCCAAAACTCACATTTTGCTATCTCAGAAAATTAGAAT
This sequence comes from Engraulis encrasicolus, assembly GCF_034702125.1. Lineage (NCBI taxonomy): Eukaryota > Metazoa > Chordata > Actinopteri > Clupeiformes > Engraulidae > Engraulis > Engraulis encrasicolus. The sequence goes on along the minus strand of NW_026945621.1, from coordinate 205,082 downwards.
ATTTTAAGGGTATTTTGAGGAAATCCCAATATTCTTCAGAAAAAAGGAAAATATTCGGTTCCCATCCACTCAGTTGAAATATTGTACTTTCTAAACTACATTTCAATGTTCAAGTTTTGGTTAGTGTGTGCAGAGTGTGTGCAGAGTCACAGTTGGCGACGTGTGCAACCCCTTGGACTACTGATACTCCTGGACACTTTGGTGGTAACTTTATTTTGGCCACCCAGCACAGGTGACACTATGTACACTTTATTTTTTGGTGTGTGTGTGTGGAGTGACACAGGGGGTGACCCCCTCCCCCCCCATCCTTTTCCCAAGGAATACAATGGACATTGTATTAGGCAGAGAGACTATGGACACTCCTGGACACTTTATGGCCACTTTGTCTTGGCTTTTATGTGCCACTTGGCACATGTTAACACTGTGGACACCTTATATTTTGGTGTGTGTGTGGAGAGAGAGAGAGAGAGAGAGAGAGAGAGAGAGAGAGAATGGGGGGCTTAGCCTGCTGCCCCACAGCGCCCCCGAGAACCCACCAGTATTTAATAGAAGGGGGCTGCTGTGGCGCTAAGACACCGTACCATATGTGAGCGACCTGGATTCGAGTCAGGACCGGGTCCTTTCCCGGCCTTTCCCTATTTCTCTCTCTCCCACTTTCTTCCAGACATCTCAACAGAGTATAGGCCTATACGGCAGCATGCAGCTAGGTAGTTACATACATTCTCATTGTCAGGGTTGGGTAGTCTGGCTTCATAAGTTACAATCACGCACCTGCGATTGGCAGCCATTCACTGCTCCAGTTAATTAGTGAAATCATCTGGTGATTTCACCTGGATTTGTCCAGGTGACTTCACTAATTAACTCTAGCAATGAATGACTGCAACAAATTGTGCGGGACTGTAACTTCTGAGGGCGGACTACCAAATCCTGCTCATTGCTCTATTTGTGCTTTTATTTTCTGATACTGTTGAACTTGTAACTTATTTTTCTCACTGCATCGGTCAGCACAGCAATGGTTCATTCTGATTCTAACCTTCTGTCACAGCATTGTTGAAAAGCACTGCCTTCTCCTCCCTCATCTGTGCTCTTCTTATGTTGGTCAAGTTGGTAAAGTGTTGGTAGCAGCCTCTGTGGTACCCAATACCATTTGGTACAGGAGTGGGATCCTGGCTTTCCTCCAGCTGAAACGTCTGCACTGCATCTTCTGCCACTGCTCTTTCCCTGCAGTTTAGGTCTTTCCACAGAAACACTGAACTCTTGAACTTCTCCCAGCTTTTATTTGTAAAAGGTGTTATGGGTCCATCGCTATCCACTACATGCATGCAGCATTGCATGGTTGGCGATCGTCTTTGAAATTGAAATTCCCCCGCGCGTTTACAAGTGTCTCATTGTTATGACGTACGTGTACATGGAAATTACTCAATGCAAGAGCACACAAGTCATTGAATGTAAAATTTATTACTGCAAATAAAAAAACGTTTTTAATTATGAAAACGGCTGGGTTTTTTTTTTATAGCCTGATGGTAGCCTTTGGTAGCCGATGCTCTCATCCACTGGTGTAGTCTACAACAATAAACGTGTTTAACATACCACAAACAGGATGACGCATGGAGAAAAAGTGACAAACATTTAAGTATTTAAGATTCAATAATTAACTATTACCATCGAAAACAACAGTGAAGAAAGGAGTAATGTGAATGACGACCAACTTCTGGAGATGTAAACAGTGAAGCTCGCTGAAGAGGAAACCTCACTTTACCCTATACGAAGGTCGCACCCCACTGTACAAAACACATCACAAGACCTGTTGTATTAGATACTCTTTATTTTTTAAGGATATAACTGAATGAGATTAGGATATAATTACATGATTTGACTTCGGAAGACGATCTTCTTTGATAACACTTGCTACGTGTACATGATGTTTTTGAATCGGATCTAATAGATCGGATTTAAGTAGATCGGATTAAGAGTTATTTTGCGACGTGTATACATGGCAATTTCACTTAAATGCGATTAAACGTCTGGGGAAAATAAAGCATTGCGATTGGACTGAGGACGCACGTGCTGAGTGAGCCAAATAAGGCGTGGGGGCGTGGTCGCCAAACCTCCGGGGAACTACTGGGACACAGGCTTATCTTCAGCCCGAAAATGAATTCCCTCAGTGGACTCAAGGCTGGTAAAATCCCCTTTGGGTCTGGTTCTTTCAAATGCTAGTTAGCACCCTCCTAGCTTAGAAAAACGAACTGGTGAAAGGGTGATGTGGAGTAACTTTGTTGTGCTTAATTACTTCGTGGGGCACTTTTACATCAATATATGGAAGCCACAACATTTATATTCGCTTAGGGACTTTAAATTAAGCAAAACTTTCATGTGAAAATCAACAGGAAGTGCCGCCATCTTTTTCTCACTGGCACGGGCATAGGCACGGGCTCTTGGCGCCATCGTGTGGTCAACGAGCATGCGTGGAACGACCGGATTTATTGTAATTCTGATTAAAAGGTTACATGACAGAGGAACGTGTTTAATCGGATTTAAAAGAGGAATAAACCACCCACTTTAATCGGACTTAAGTTTAAATCGGAATAAACTTAAATCCTGTTCGGTAAGTGTTTACATGATGTTTTTGAAGTGGAATTAAGTTTTAATGAGATTTAAAGTGAGTTAAATCGGATTTAAATGCCTCATGTAAACGTACCAACTGACAGTAAGTAATTACTTCCCATCTGCAGCAGCTGATTTCATACCATGCAATCTGATTGGTGTTTTGGTGCAGTTCCGTGACCATCGGAGCATTCTATTGGCTGGTCCGATATAGTAGGTTTTCGCTTTTGCCTTTATCGCTTTACTCGGATAAAATTATGATTTTTAAAAAGTGTGTTAGAACCGTGAGTGCCAACAAGCTTTATTCTGCTTCATTTAAATCAACAATGCACTGGGGAAAGTTGTCGGTTATCCCTCGCCAGTTTTAACAACGTTGATCGCTTATAAGCCCTCGGCCCTCCACCTAAATGGCATGCGACATGTTTTCACCCCTGTCAATTTCGGCTCTGCCCATGGAAATCACAAGCAATTTGTTGAGAAACAGCAAAATATAAGATAAAAGTTGACAAAAAGGTCTGCAACAGGCTTATGAAGGCTACATCCACAACATTATACTGTGTTTGTAGCCAGATGAGACAGAGGGTAAAGTAGGCTATAGCCTACAGATCCCAATGTAAGAGGCAAGCACCTAATAATTTACAAGAGCAGCAGTGCTTATGTAGGCCTAGACCTAAAGGGTAAGTCACCTTTATCACACATTGCATTAAAATGCACATGATAATCATATTTGTTTAAATTAAATTAAATCCATGTGATGGTAACAGATGCCAAATGTAAACATTCCCACCTGTAGCGCTACAGTCTTTTGCTTCCACATCATTGGCTTGGCTTGTTCAAGACATTTGACTTCATGCAAGTGAAAGGCAACCCTTTGGAACCTCAATCCTCCACAAGCTTCACACAGCAATGGCACAATGATACCAAAATAAAACCAGTGCCTGTGTCATCTGTGGTTGCTCCAAAAGCAAAGGTGTTTCTATAAGGTGTCTCTTACGGTCACTAGGAAACCAGTAAGTCTACATTAAAGTTCAGTAAATAGATAAATAAATAGTAATCTACAAATACATTGGCTACATTGTAAACAGTAGAAGTTAGAGAGAATTTTGTTGTAGGCCTACTGCCCTCCCCCCTGGAACTTCAATGTGACAGGTGACAAACTGGCTCTCCTACAAAGGCAGACAGGAACACCTGAGCTATTTGGTGCAAACCTCCTGTGGACATCACTGTTGTTGCAGACCACACATACCCTCTTGGAGTGGCTTAAGTCATCAGGTAATTCACCATGACATGAAATGGGTTAAAGCATTTAAGCAATGACAATATGCATGATGATGGATGGTATTTAATACACAATAACAAAATAATCAATACATAATACACAATAAATACACGCAGGGCTGATGTTGACTGATTAAATATTGTGCTCACATTCTGTAAACTGATGTGGAATCTTTTGTAACCAAATACTTGTGTAAATGTCATCAGTGTCAATAACAGCTCACTACACAAAGGAAGGTCTGGTGTGCCACTGTACCTGGATTATTTAAAATGTTGAACTCATAAAAGGTATTAAACTGCTCATAGGTGAATCAAGCGCAGTAGCCTACTGGAAATAGCCTAACACTATCACTTTCATGCACAGACTATGGTTTTAACACCAAAGTAGTGTGTAAATGGAGTTTGTATCTAAGTTGTTGGAGCTGGACATCCTTTGCCTCTAGTTGTACAGTCAGCTTGGTTATCTCAGCCTTCTGAGTGCCCACCATGTCCCTCAACGTCTGAAGCTCATCTCCATGATCTGTAAACAACGAACAACAACAACAGAAAAAGTTAACAAACTGCATATAAATAATATCTCTCTTTCTCTCGCTCACACACACACACACACACACACACACACACACACACCGTGGTCACTGGTGTTTGAAGCACTTTGTTCCACAGTGTTAAGGTGTTCAGTGGAGTTTGAGCTCTCTCCTCGTACCCTGTAAACAATCAGTTTGACTTTCCATTACATTTTCATAGTAATGCAAGGTTGATGCATGTTAGTGTAGGAATCAGATGTTTTGTTGATGTTTTGAGAATGATGACTGGGTACAACAATCTCTATTAATGTTGCAATGTATAGGGCTAACTAAATCATCTCTGATTGAAGGCACTAAAATAAAATGCACATTGTGAAGTACAGCACATCTGGGATCTTAAATCAATACTATTAATTATTATTCAATCTCTGTTCAGTTGCAATGGTTACATGAGGTGGCAGGTGGCATTCTAACACTAAAAGCAGAATACTTTGCCCAGCATAGCTGATGCTTATTTAGCCTACTACAAGCGAACAAGTGGCATCCCCACTTTAAATGCCATTGTACAAGATAAACTTTTCAACTGTACACAACATTAACATTACTTTGGTTGCTACTTGCATGCATGCACAATATGAACAGAACAGTCAACAGTGACAATACAGTTAGCCTATGCTAAATGAGGCTAACCCATTCAATCCAGCTATGTGTTATTATGATCATCCACACAGTTCTAGCTGCCCAAAAATGCAAGGTAGTGCTACTAAATTGCATTTGAAGTAGTGGTATCATCACGTTTTCAATGAGGTAGGTGGAATTTAGCGACATTAAAATAGCTGCTTACCTTAGCTTGCATAGTGGCTTCTGTTTACATGCTGCTGGTGGTGGGGTAGTCCACATTGTTTAGTCCACAGCAGGAATTTCTCCATCTCGGTCTTTGGTTTTGGGAAGGAATGAAATGTAACCCTCCCTCCAACTTTTTTGTATCTCTGTTGTCGGAATTACACACGCCATACGCGCAACATTTCATGTTATCTTCCAAACTCGGCATCTCTCTCATAGACTTCCATTCATCAAAATGGTTGGCTTGACCAAGGTCCCGAGCTTAGTAACTGTTGCTATGCTATGATTGGTCAGTTACCATTTTGGGGGGTGGCCGCGGAAAGGTGAATTATATTCCTTCCAAAAAATGTCAGACTGTCACAAAATCAGGACTCTGCACTAGGGTTGTGTTCTAAAGATCGAATCACAAAAAAAGTATCCACATACAAAAAATCAAGTCTTCTGTTTCGATAATCCACATTACAAATCTGTTGAGTAGGACAAGATGTTATCCCAATAGATACCTAAGGCACAGACGAGACACTGTGGCGATCAAGTGAGTGATGGAATCCCTTGGGTTATCAAGTGGGCGCCCTCCATCTTGGGTGTTTCGCTGATGGGTCCACGACACCTCAAGAGGGCTCAGCAGTGAGGGCTCAGCATTTGGACTCATCCGCGGGCATTCAAGCACTGTGGCAAGACTTCGAAGCACCACTCATTTCAAGCCCAGTTTTTTTTTGACTCCCCCTGCCCCATGAACCAGGAAGAAGAGGGTGTGACTTAGATGCCCCTTTGGCTTAGATTTGCAGGTGAAGCTAAGACGTCATACGCAGCTCTGATGGTAAAGGTTACGCTGAATGCCTCCATCTCCCATAGGTCTTCCCAGGAGAGCTTTCTTTTCTCAACTCCTTCCCACGCCATCCACTGCCCCTGTTTCGCCTGTGGCACGGCTTGTGTGTGCCTTGCTGCTTCCTCTTCCCGCCGTACCTCTTGGACTACCAGCTTGCCCTTCTTGGCCTTGCTCCAGGTTGATTTGCTAGTTCCAAGGTCAAGACCACTCCTCCCTTCCTGAACATGTCCCACAATGTCCTGGTGTCGGAGTGCGGCCTTTGCCTGCTCTGTTTCAGCCAGCGGGGGCCACTTCCTCCCAGTGGCCAAGATGGGTGCTGCTTGGGTCACAGGAGTCATGGAGCGTCATCTCCAATCTGACCTTGGCACCCCTCTGCCTTAAAGACTATTGGGATACCCCTACCCCTACACATGAACACGCAAAAGGAGGGGGAGGGGTAAGGGGTAGGGCCAAGGGGTGAATTGAGATTGAGCCTTAGAGCCCTCCGCCAGGCTAGTGATGGGAAGTTCCAGCATCCCTCTGCCATAAAGCCAAATACTTACTACTGAGGAATCTGGGAAGGCCAAGTCACTTCCTGGCGTAGGCATTGACCAGTCTCTCCAGTTCTTCCACCTTTGAGAGTGGAACCTCGTAGAGGGTTAGTGGCCAGAGGAGACGTGTCAGGAGGCCATATTGCATACACCAGTTATTTTGTGGATTTGTGTTTTTTAATTACCTCCGCCAAGGGTGAAGGTTATGTGATCGCCTGGATTTGTGTGTGTGTTCGTTACGGTTTGTGTGTGTGTTCGTTACGCCTGGGTTTGTGTGTGTGTTCGTTATTGTATGTTCACTGCTATTTCACGGACTGCCACAAGGTGCGCGAGGTGAATTGAGCACTGATCACACCGGACAGACGAATATCCCCCTGTGTTGCTGCAGCCCCCTCGGTGTCATGTGAATAGGGGGAACGGACTGGCTCCTCTTGCAACGTTTTGGATGCCAGCTGCCTTTAAAACCGGTTCAAAATACATGTTCTGCGATGACCAGTCAACACTGCACGTGTGATTGTTCAGAGTACAGCTACTTTTACTTTGCCTAAATTAACACAAACAGGAAGCTTGGTTCTACCGTACTCAGTAAGCCAGGAGAGTTTCTTTCTAACCCAATAAACAGCTCTGTCAAAACTTTTTGCTATTCCTGGGGGCTGTTCATTAACATCTCACTCGATGCACTTACTTGTGAATATGCCGAGCCTATTATGTACATTGTTTCATTTTGACAACACCTGTTTAATTTCAGCTCGGGCAGTTTCTAGCTAGTTCACTAGCCTAGTTATTCCAATATGGTAACTGAATGCAATGTTAACCTAGCGTTTCCACTCTGCTAAACCCACTCATTGTAACTTTATGGAGTGGTTGGACATTAGTTAACACAATAGGCAACATTCATCATATATTTGTGAGTATGCCAAGCCAAATATGCTAAGTTGGTAGTCATTGGGTTTTGACAAAATGACTCCTTTCAGTTCAGACCGAACGTTAGCGTGCTAGGTAGCTAATTATGCTAACGTCATCACTCTAGTTTCTTTCTAGCCCAATGAACGCCTCTGGTAGCCTAATGTTTTCACTAAGCTATACATAACGTTCTTACTAACACCAGAGAACACCCAGTCAGACAACATAGCTGATATTAAGGGTGGTACATAACCATGTAGATTGGCGCAATTATAAGTGGCAGGCATTGAACATTGATTACAAACTGGAACCACCCAATCCATGCACGGACGGTGTGTTGACAACAATGACTAATCTGCCTGCACGGACTGGCACTTCCCTCTGGTGGTGGTGGACAGAAACACACTCACAAGTTTTATAGGCCTACCCGTATTGGTGGTAGCCTACTGTTAACTCAATTGAATTACTTGTATTGGAATGGAAAGAAAAATGTCTGCATTCTTAAATCCTCTTTGTGTTCTTCTTAAAGGGACACTGTGTGAGATTTTCAGTTGTTTATTTCCAGAATTCATGCTGCCCATTCACTAATGTTACCTTTTTCATGAATACTTACCACCACCATCAAATTCTAGGTATTCATTATGACTGGAAAAATTGCACTTTTCATACATGAAAAGGGGGATCTTCTCCATGGGCCGCCATTTTGAATTTCCAAAAATCCCCATTTTTAGCTGCAAAAATGACTGTTCTTGAACCATATCTGTTTATTACTTGGTTAACTTTCATGTAAAGATCACATTTGGCAATAGGCAGCCCAGTTTCTATGAGCAGCATAGTTGCAGTACCGTTTTTGACCATTGGGATGTTGGGATGTTTGTGGATGACATAGGCCTAATAGGCCTATGGGTTTTTCATCATGTTGATTAAGAGTAGCTAGAAAGTAGAGTAGGCCTATCATTTATTGATCCCAAGGCGAAATTAAAGTAGATGGTTAAGTGTAGCCTAATTGTATTCTTGGCCCTAACTAAACTACGGTGATATGCATCTTTTCACTGGATGATGAATGGCAGAAGAACCATCATCCTTTAATAACTGCACTCTATTATTAAGGTTTGCAAAGGACTGAACTGTCATGAATGTGTCATTTTGACATTTTGAAACAAGGAATATGTTGACAAAGGCTGTAGAATCGCAATCTAATTCTGACCTGCCTTGGCGGAGGTGTGGTCTCTGAGCACTTTTCTAGTTCTATCTCTTTCCATGTTAATGCGATCACCATTGAGATTCTGTAATGAACATTTCCTTGTTTGTGGAGACATTAATCAGCTAAACATTAAGTAATTGTTAATTACACTTTGTATTTTGTGTTACAATAACACGGGAAGAGTAAATAGTAATGTATGAAATGTTATGAAAGATATGTTGTTGAAATTCTGTGTTGAATTAGTAATCCTTTCTGTGTNTGTCTGAGCTGACACCACCAAAATTCGCCTAAATGTTACACATTTCTACTTGAAAAACAGCTAGTTATGTAATTGTCTGAAATGTTTTTGGTACTTTGTACTTTGGTTTTTGTCAACTTTGATGTGGTAGGCCTACCACCCAGAATTCTCTATGCTCAATCATAGTGCAGTTATGAAGCGGTCAAAAGCTTGTGGGCTATGGTTGCAGCGAAACCAACATTAAAGAGTTAATATCTGAAATTGGCATATCACCCACTCTTATCTTGATGGGTAAGTGTTGGGCAGCAACAAACAGCAAAACCAAGCAACCCACTATGAGGTATAAAGCCAGGTTTGGCAAAATGTTGGCCTTTGTGTCTCAGACTTGGAAAACCAGGCTTTTTGGGTGAATGCCCCGCCCTCAAACATGCAAGACCCCACCCCCACTGATGTCCATACCTCACCTCCCGTTCTTGTGCACATCCTACTGTAAATGTAAACAAACACAAAAATAAGTATGGCATAGGGTATTTGGTCAGCATAACATGAATGGGAGCAGAAAACTGCTGTAATCTATGGCTGCAGCACATCCGACATAAAAGGTTCAATATCTGGAAATGCTCAAGGGATGTCACCGGGCACCCTCTGGAATCTTAATTGGTACAAACTTGAGTCTGATTTCCTCTCCCTTATTAATACCCTTCGCAGCACTGGAAAAAAATACGCTATCTCAGGCCCCATCCCCTCTGTCTGTTTCTCTGCCTTCCAGTTCTCCCGAATCCGCCAACTGCACGTCTGGCTGATGAGACACTGCCGCCAAGAAGCCATTCCCTACGTTGACAACTTCTCCGCTTTCTGGAACCGCCGAAACCTCTTCGCGCGAGATGGAAGGCACTTAAACCGAGCTGGTGCTCGTCTCCTCGCGACCAACCTGGAGCTGACCCTCGAAGCCCATCGGTCCTTGGATTGACTAACAGGTGTTTTAAATCCAAAGCACTACACCAACTTAGACACTGCGTGCCCAACAGAGAGTACTCCACTAGCTATCCACGCTGTCACTACCCGTAGGAAAGCTTGCAGATGTAGACCCTCTGGTTGTGTACACAACAACCTAATTACGATTGCACCGAAACGCATAAACAATAGCTCTACTACTTTGAATGTTAATGCTGCATTACTTAACGTGCAGTCCTTGACCAACAAAAGCTTCGTAGTAAACCAGCTGGTCTCGGACAAAAACATAAGCTTCATGCTTCTTACCGAAACATGGCTTAAAGACGACGGGGCGGCTACTTTTATTGAGGCTTGCCCTTCCGATTACAAATTCCTTCACGCCCCGAGACCAAATAAACGAGGCGGAGGCGTAGCCATACTTTTCTCCAACAAATTTAATTGTACTAAGATGAATCTGGGCTCTTTCTCTTCATTTGAATACATGGCAATGAGGGTCCAAGCAAACCTCAAACTGATTATTATTGTTCTGTACCGTCCACCGAAATTCTCTTCGTCATTTCTATCTGATTTCTCCACCTTCATGTCAGACGTACTTACTAACTATGATAAAGCAATAATTGCTGGCGACTTTAATATCCACGTAAATAAATCAGATGACGCAATAGCCAAGTCTTTCTTAGACACATTAAATGGATTCGGTCTCGTCCAGAATGTCACTGAACAGCCTACCCATCGGAAAGGCAACACACTTGACCTTGTTATTTCACATGCGCTTGATATCAACAATATATCGGTCACGGACGTCGGCCTCTCCGACCACCACTGTGTGTTTTTTGATTTTGACATTTCAACACAAATTAGCACACCCAACAATGTCATTCACAGACGACGCATTAATGCCTCTGCTGAGCTTAAGATTTCAGACCTCATCAAATCGGGTGACCTACTAAATGGTCACTGCACACCTGATGAAATGGTTGATAGCTTCAACAACAACTTAAGAGGAATTCTAGATAACATAGCTCCAATTAGAACGACGACAAGGACCAGAGCTAGGTATTCACCTTGGATGAATGACTCACTTAGAGCCTTAAAAAGAAAATGCAGAGTAACCGAGCGTCTTTGGAGGAAAACTAAATTAGAAGTCCATAGACAATCCCTTAGGGATGAGATCTCCTCCTACAATAATGCGGTACGCTCAGAGAGAAAAGCATATTTTTCCAAAATCATAACAGACAACCAGCATAATGCGAAAGTTCTTTTTTCCACTATTGACCACCTGCTTAATCCAACACATAGCAATAACAACCTAAATGCAGCATCACATGCCAAGTGCGAGGAATTTGCTAGATTTTTTAATAAAAAGATTGCCGACATTAGAGAAGGCATCCAAGGTGGAAACGCAGCAATCTCTGTCGCCCACTCAGGCGATACACCGAGGGGAGGGTTAAACCCCCCTAGGAGACCTGAGAGCTTCCAAATTTTTTGTCCAATTACAGAGGACGACCTCTGTAAAATAGTCAGGGAAAGTAAGCAGTCTACTTGCAGCCTTGATGCTATCCCCACATATCTGCTGAGAAAGATACTTGGTTGCTTAGCAGCACCTTTACTGCAAATTGTTAACACCTCTATGCTTACAGGCATTTTTCCAAGCTCATTCAAAACAGCCATGGTAAAGCCACTCCTAAAAAAGACAAATTTAGATCAGAATTCTTTAAACAACTACAGACCTATATCAAACCTCCCCTTTAAAAGCAAGCACTGGGCAAAAAGGCTCTGTTTCCGGGGATGTTTGTATGAAGATATTTCTGGATATTTCCAATATACGGAGATATATTGATAGATACGGTACTGATACGCTGGTGCCAATTTTCATATATGGAGCATATCCGAATCTCGGAATGGGACAGTTTCGACATGAGACAAATCCGGATGCCGTTTTCTCACCTGATATGGCACGTGCTTCACGTATTTGATGCAGATACTCTCACGGATGTGTTCCATTCTTGTAGTTGTATATCTCCGGATCTGTGAGGCATGGGACGACCCATACCTCCCACGACCAGGCAATAAATTGATTTCACAGGCATTTATGTACATGCCTTTATCACGCTAGGTGTTTTTAGCTTCTTCCCCAAAGTTGTTACAACAATGAACTCACACTTACTGGACAATGTTCATCTATAAACGACTGTGCACCTTGCAGGGAAGCTCAAATCTCAGAATACTTTGTATAATGACAAAAAAAAAGCTTTCTATTCTATTACTTAGGCCTATTACAACTTAGTCTTGCCTGGTTACCATCCTAATCACGAGTGAGATTGTCTTTCAGATCGAAACGATTGTGGAAGCTGAGGATTTCCCAACATGTGACGGGCATGTTGCCACATCTGTGATGTTGCCAAAGTTGCCGAAATTACTTATGCTGACGTTAGGTTAAACTGCCCTACAAAAGGTAAACAGCAGTGCCAACAATGAAACTGAGGGGGAAAAATGCCTTCAAAGACTTGGTAGGTTGGATATTGTAGCCTAGTTACTGCAAATTTGACATAGCAACATTTGTAAAACAGGGCACATTTTGACCATAACTCTTAGTCACAAGATAAAGGAGGTCTTCATGAAAATCATTTTCAGAATGAACACATTTTCAGAATGAACCTACGGTAATTGGTTACTGCACTTTGCCTTTGTAAGGCAGTATACTTCTTTCAACATAATATAATAGACACAAATCTACTGCAAAACAACAATTAGGCCACCTTTAAATTACTGCTAAATCCCAGCTAAAATCATATTATAACAGACAATTATTTTGTTGTTTTGAATGTTCTTTCTTTAATTGCTTATTTTACATTTACATTTAATCATATTTCAAGCTTTGTCGGCCGCAGAAGGGGGGGGGGGGGTCACGAAGGGAGAACCGGCCACTATCGGTCACTCGGTGGCTGGGCTTGCAGGCATCAATTGAAGTACGCCAGCAAGGCGCACACTTCTCCATCTCAGACAGAGCACAACAAATGTGCACTTGTTTCCCCATCAGGCACAAGGCTAGCATCAGCTCCTTTGAGGTAGTCGAGGTCATCCTCCTCCAGGACATCCTGCGCCACCAGCACCACTGCTTGAAAAGCAACAAAAAAATAGGGCAGTTTTAAACAATGTGTTAAACATTAAAAAATATGTACAGTTCAAAACCCACACTCATGCTTGTTTACCATGAACATGCCAAAGAACTGGTCACATGAGATAATACAGCAGGATTTTCACAAGATTATCCAGCAGATCAACCAAGCATAGTTCAATTGTGGTTTATCCACAGGAGTACAGTAGCTGTCATAGTAATATCCCTTACAAAAATTAACCATGGTTCTACTATTTAACTTTGATACACTATTTGCCATAAACCATGGTTCCCCCAAACCACGTGTTTTAAAACTATGGTCCCCCCCACGTTTCCTTATGCTTGCATCCCTTAAGCCTGGTTTAGACTCGTCCTTTAGTTGGAGGACACGTACTGTCAGCAGGGTAACGGCAGATCAAGTACCCAAACAGCCACCACGCCCTCCCTTTTAGCGCTGAATAGACCCCTTGCCGCGATCAACGTATAGTTCTCCCAGTTTGAATTGTTCGCGATCTGCACACTGCCCCCCCACTGACAGTATGTGTCCCCCAACTGATGGAGGAGTCTTTTTAAAAAAATATACTATTGTCTTCATAATGACAGTACAGTGCAGATGATGACAGGAAGCAAGTTGGGAGAGAGAGATGGGGAAGGGCTGGCAAAGGACCCAGGCCAGGAATTGAACCCGGGTCGGTCGCATTGCAAACGAGTGCCCTGCCATATGCTCCATGGTAGGGCCTGACGGAGGAGTCAAAACAGACCTTTAGTGTTGGCTGCCCATTTGCAAATACCTTGTACCAAATGCGGTCATTCTAAAAACTAACAATAGTACTCGGAAGAAAGAAAGGGGATATTGGCTAATTGCCCCCTGAAGTGAAGTAGTGACAAAAGAAAGTGATGGCAGTTGTAGGATGGGGTTGGTAGTTGTGGTTTTACCTACCCGCTCACGTCTGCTCATCAAATTTTTCCTTTTTTTCTCACGTCATCAGTCCTCCCCGCAAGGCCCAGTTGTTTGACTTTTAAGATTCTCAAAGAATCTATTTCAGGCTTCTGCGAGACAGAAAGAAACTGAGTTAGTCTTTTTTATACATCATAATCACATAAATGAGTTATGAGTAAACTCTCTGGTCCCCAGCTCTACCCAGAATCCTTACTAGCCTGGATGATGGCATTGGTGACCTCGTCACTATTAGGTAATCTACAGCTGAACAGAAAACATACAATGCTGTACACAAGTTTTCATTACTTTATGACTAAACGTGTAATGGTGATCCAAATATACAGTGCACGGCAATAATGACTACACCCCTGTTGAAAAGTAACATTGTGAATATATATTTTTAAAAACACATAAGTTGTTCCCAAAATGATTATAGAGTAACTGTAATACAAAAATGTTTTCATCTTATGGCAGAAAAGTAAGGTCACTAGTATAACTTGAATGACATATTTGTCCATTTTTTTGTGCAATTATGCTATGTTAAACTGTGTGAGAAGGGGCGTGCTGGCCCGAAACGTCTTGAAATTGAAATGGATTTAAAGGGAGGTCATCGTTGTGTGTGTTTCATCCTTGCCTTACATTGAACTTTTACATTATGAGTCCCCACCAGGCCAAAATAGATGTGTGTGAGATTTGAATGAAATCATGTGGAGAGTATGTATCACTGCTTCAGTAGTCACAGTACATGTCGACAAGCATGTTTCTTTTGGTGAAATTCAGCTTCCTCCTGTTGATGGCATCCACACAGCCCCAAACCGTGCAACTCTCACTACCATGCTTGACTTAAAGCATGGGCACTTTTCTTTGTTGAGAAGGATACAGCTGATACTAGGGAGGGGGAGGTGGGGGGTGTTTGGAGGCTTGTGATGAGTCCAAGGGGGCGTTTGCTCAAAAAAGGTTGAGAACCACTGATCTAAAGCTAATTTGTTTATCATGGTGTCATTAGATCACAGTACATGGTTCCATATCCCATATCCTTAGTCTGTTTGACTCTGATGAGACCATGATAAACAATTTTGCATCAGTAGATGGTGTCAAGCATGTGTGGTGGTAAAAAGTGATTTGTAGAAAGAAAAGTGCCTCATGCTGAAAGTCAAGCATGGTAGTAGGACCGAAATGTTTCGGACCTGTACCGATGCCGTCCGCAGTAGGAAGCTGAATTTCACCACTAGAAACATGCTTGTTAACATGTACTGTGACTACTGAACATCATCAGATCATGATACTCTCCATAGGATTTCATTCAAATCTCATATACATCTTGTTTAGCTAGGTCCAGACTCGAAATGTAAAAGTTCAATGTAAGGCAAGGATGAAATGCACAGCGATGACCTCCCTTTTAATCTTTCAAATTCGTTTAGATTCGGGCCAACACGGCCCCTCCATAGACAGTTTAACATAGGGGTGTACTCACCTTTGCACCAGCATAATTTCACAACAATGGACAAATATGTCATTCAAGTTATACTATTGACCTTACTTTTCTGCACTAAGCTGAAAAGATGTTGTATTACACTTACTCTATGGTCATTTTGGAAATAACTTGTGTGTTTATTGAAATATTGTTCAAAATATTACTTTTTCAACAGGAGTGTACTCATCAACATATATATGGTCATCTGGTTGCATTACATCTTTCTCTATTAATAGCACTTTGATCACAGAAGTATGGGCTGACATGCTCAGAGTAAACCTGTTTACCTGGCCTGTGGTCCAAGTCGTCACTGCAACTCTTCCTCCAACGCACGATGTGTTCGCCTCACTCATGCCTGATGAAAAAAAAATGATAACACAATCACATATTGTTATGCTAAGAAATTTCAATGTGATTCACTAGCCGAAATGGGATAAATGCAGAGAAAGATTTTCCCCTAGGGGACCAAAATTGGCTCCAATCCAAATTGGCTAAAAAATACTGTTACAAACAGTGGACAATTGTTTCTTGAATTTCCCACAGGATGAATAAAGTGCTTAGTAATACAGTGAATAAAGTACCTTATCTGTAAAAGACAGCCTGAACCTTACTGATGTTTTCTCTAGTTTGACGATGAGAACCTCAGGGTTATTTGAGATGGTTAAAATGGAAATTGCACATGTAAAGTCTAGATCATTTTCTTTCCCTTAAAACATGCAGTCAAATATATTACCGACAGGTCCTGAGGAACTCCGGAGGGTTCTGGGTTCCATTGGAGGGTTGGGGTTGCGGGGTGTTGATAATGCATTGCAACCACCGTCTCCTGGAGTGTCTCATGACATTCATGGAGCTGCGGATGTAGAATAGAGTGAAGTACTTTTTATCATGTTAGGCCTAATTCCAAACAAAATTAAGGTGTTTATCAGCTTACATAAATAGCCTACACAAATACAAAACCAAAACATGCAGAGGCCTTATACACATCATCAGTCTTACACATTCTCTCTCTCTCTCTCTCTCTCTCTCTCTCTCTCTCTCTCTCTCTCTCTCTCTCTCTCTCTCTCTCTCTCTCTCTCTCTCTCTCTCTCTCTCTCTCTCTCTCTCTCTCTCTCTCTCTCTCTCTCTCTCTCTCTCACACACACACACACACACACACACACACACACACACACACACACACACACACACACACACAGTCCTAGATGGGCATCATGTCATCCATACGATGTCATCAATTACCCTATAACAAAACAAATTCTTAAATTCACAATTTCTCGTTCTCTTCTTTCTGGCACAGATGTCTCAAGCTCTATGTGTGCATTGGAACAAGAGCAACGACAGGGCATACTCCTGTTCTGTCAAATAACATCGGAGGGGGCTTCTTTACCTCTGCCCGTTCATAACGACACATGCTGTGACCATCTCTTATCTTACAGAAAGACAATTGAGAGTGTGTGTTTTTCGCTTTGTCAAGGGGGACAAATCATATATTAGAACAATACAGCCACACTTTCAAGACTATACAAGGTGATAACTTAGTTGTGTGCGACATTCAGACACAAGTGTCCATGATGTCATTAACTTTTAGATATCACGGAAAATAAGCTTTATGTCAAACAAATCTGTAACCAAATAGTCTCCTCCTAGCTAGTTAAAATGTAGCAGGTTACCAAATGTTGTCGTAATTTCAAAATCTAGCCCCTGCAGATATCCGACGTCATATATCCAATGTCAGTAAAACGTCTATGCATACATTCATTCGTGACACCGTATCACTTGCCCAAAGGTTTAGTATTTTTAGGTGGTGGCAGGCTAGCTAACGTTAACATCTGCCTACCAGACCGAAAAAGCTAGGCTAGCTAACATGCTAAGATAACCGTCCTTGTTTAGTGGACAGTACAAGGCGCTGGTTAGTTAGCAAGTTAGCTATACGGTCAGCCAGAAAACATTAGGAAAGTTAAACATTACAATATTCAGGCATGCTTTAATTCTGATCTAGAGCTACTTTAAGACAATACACCGTATGTTCCTCTAATCTGTTACTTCAACTTACCTCAGAATGTCTTAAAGTCTGGTCCATCCTCATCATGAAATTACCTCGAACAACCTCGCCAGCCATCTCACTTGGACACCGTCTCGGAGTCCTCATAGTCCAATAGCCTAGAGCTAGAACTAAATAAGGTTTTTTGATGGCTTAACAAGTCTGCGACAGATTTCTGGAAAGTCTGTGATAAAGATGCTGCCAACTAACGTACGACAGAAATCCAGATAGGAAGCGGCGGGCTGCCGCGCAGAGCTTCATAATCATAACGGCAGAGGGAGGGCCAACATTCTATTCAATGCGATTGGCAGCACACGTCATCACGGTATCCAGTCAAAATATCTCCGTATTCACCAAACACAATTCCGGAGTCAAAATATGCCAAGATTTTCACGGATTCTTGAAAAGTCGGGAAATGGTCGAAATCTGTTCCGAATATGCCGCGTGTCATAAAACATATCCAGTCAAAATATCTCCGGATTCAAGCCTATTTTGCCCAGTGAAGGTACTAGAAAGGCGGACTGAAATCACAACATTTCCCCCTTTCTCCCTGGATCATTTACAATGCTACAATAGCTACCCTGTTAGGATAGAAAAACGAGTGGTCAAATAGTAATGTAGAGTAACTTTGTTCATTACTTCGTGGGGCACTTTTACATCAATATATGGAAGCCACAACATTTATAGTCGCTTAGGGACTTTAAATTAAGCAAAACTTTCATGTGAAAATTAACAGGAAGTGCCACCATGTTTTTCTCACTGGCAAAGAGCACGGTCTCTTGGCGCAATCATGTAGTCAACGAGCATGCGTGGAACGACTGGATTTATTGTAATTCCGAATAAAAGGTTACATGACAGAGGAACGTGTTTAATCGGATTTAAAAGAGGATTAAACCACCCACTTTAATCGGACTTAAGTTTAAATCGGAATAAACTTAAATCCTGTTCGGTAAGTGTTTACATGATATTTTTAGAGTGGAATTAAGATTTAAAGTGAGTTAAATCGGACTTAAGTGTCTCATGTAAACGCATAGATTGGGTTTGTAGTGTTCACTCAATCTGTACCATAACCTAGCAGGTGCAAATATTAGTGTCTACAACAAATTCATAACATGAGGCTTGCTAATGAGCTGGCTTTAACAAAGACTTGGCGAAGGTAATATTTTGGTAATAGTTCACGGTCTTGGTGGTTTGTTTGGTGATACTACTCATTCAGGGCTCTAAATTAACTTTTTCCACCACCAGCCAATTTGGCTAGTGGACATTTTTTCTTACCAGCCAAACAAAAGTTCAACAAGCCATTTTTTTTTTTTTATCTCGACAAAATAAACTATGCATTAGGCTAGTTTTTTTTTTTAATCATGGTAATTTTGTTAAACTATTTCTACAACACAGATACACTACATAATAAGCATATTATAGGCTATATTTTTTTTTCATTATTTTTTAGCTTCTGCAACATTTTTTACTTTCATTACTTAGGTCTAATCAATTTCATTGTTTTTTTTATTAAATTCCTCTGAAAACAGTGAATCACATCACACAAGCCACTCACATAGGCCTAACAAACCTTAAACATACAGAAACCAAACACACAGCCATACACTACAAAACCTCACACGCACACCACAAGGAAGGAGAAGAGATGAGAGGAAAAAGAGAGGAGAGAGGAGGAGCTCTTCTCTACCATGCGCAACAAAATGACAAGAAACCTATGTTTAACTAAAAGTACAGTTGTGCTCATATGTTTACATACCCCAGCAGAATGAACGCTTTCTTCGCGATTTCTCACAAAATATGAAGGATTACACAAAACCTTTTTTTCACTCATTGCTAGTGACTAGCTTAAGATATTTATTAGCAATATTCTGTGTTTACTCTTTCAAAAGCATGATCACAACCCAAACTACCCAAATGACCCTGTTCAAAAGTTTACATACCCTAGTTTCTAATGCTGAATATGGCCCTGTTTAACATCAGGGACCGCTCTAAATTGTTTGTGGTAGTTGTGGATAAGGCTCTTAATGTTCTCAGATGACAAAACAGCACATTCTTCCTGGCAGAATGGTTGTTTCCTATAATATTTTTGGGTGTCTTGCTGGAAACTCACATTTGAGGTTTCCCCTGAATGGCTCAATGATGTTGAGATCAGGAGAGTGAGACGGTCGCTCAAAAACTTCATTTTATTCTTTCTGAAGCTAGTGACGGGTTGATTTGGCTTTCTGTGTTGAAATATTGTCATGTTGGCATGTCCTAACAATGGACCATGCGCAGTTTCAAGGCTGATGTGTGTCAAGTTTCCTCCAGTATTTTTCACAGGGCAATGTATTCATCATTCTGCGAGTATGGATCAAAAGTATAATGCATTTGTAACTCAAATGTCCCCATGAAATCAGTGGTCCATGACCATGTTTCACAGAAGGGTATGGTGTAACTTTCATCATAGGCTCCATTGACTGTTCTCCAAATGGTACTGTTAATAGTGGCCTAAAAAAGTTCCATATTGATCTCATTTTTCCAAATGACTTTGTCACAGGCATTTTGATGCTTCTCACTATGCTATTTGGTGTATCATATGCAACATAACATGTTTGCATTTTTGTGGTAATGGCTTTCTCCTGGCAACCCCCAACAACCCATCTTTCCTCAAGTGCCTCTTTCCTGTACAGTTTTAAACATTTTTTCATGTTGTCCTATATTTCACCTGTAGTTATTTTTTGGTTGTCCTATGCCTCCTGAACAATTTCCCTTGGAATGATCATTGCAATGCAATGATTCCCTTGCCCATTGGCTTGATTCCAACAAAACTCCTCATATTGCATTTCTGAATTGAAATTCCAACGGTGCCAACATGACAATATTTCGACACAGAAAGCCAAATCAACCCGTCATTAGCTTCAGAAAGAATAAAATGAAGGTTTTTGAGCGACCATCTCACTCTCCTGATCTCAACATCATTGAGCCACTCAGGGGAAACCTCAAATGTGAGGTTCCAGCAAGACACCCAAAGATATTATAGGAAACAACCATTCTGCCAGGAAGAATGTGCCGTTTTGTCATCTGAGAACATTAAGAGCCTTATCCACAACTACCACAAACAATTTAGAGCGGTCCCTGATGTTAAACAGGGCCATATTCAGCATCAGAAACTAGGGTATGTAAACTTTTGAACAGGGTCATTTGGGTAGTTTGGGTTGTGATCATGCTTTTGAAAGAGTAAACACAGAATATTGCTTATAAATATCTTAAGCCAGTCACTAGCCATGAGTGAAAAAAAAGGTTTTGTGTAATCCTTCATATTTTGTGAGAAATCGCAGAGAAAGCGTTTATTCTGCTGGGGTATGTAAACATATGAGCACAACTGTAAATAATATCACGGGAATCTTGGCTTCCTTTGTTACTTCCATAGCTTTGTCGTTGATTGCTTTTTTTCTCTTTTTTTCGATGGCGCGGGCTTTCCAACTTAGTTGCGCCAGAACATTGCGCTCGGAACATTTCAGAAGACAACTGTCAGCTACGCTCACACTACTCTGACAGTCAGCTCTCCTCTTCTGCCCTTGTCGTAGCTGACAGAAGGCTGGTCGTCTGAAATGTTTTCTATGCTGGCGCGCGCAACAGCATGGAGTTGCCGCTCACTGCACTGGAGAGCCCACGGTGGGAGGCTACGTTGCGACGCTAGTGTCCATGGGTAATGTAGGAAATCTTGCCATCTAATGTTCGTCATAGCAGCGGTTTACCGTTCATAATTTACTGTACTCGGGCGCTACTAGCCAAATTGGCTGGTAGGTATTTTTTTCTACTAGCCAAAATTAATTTTCACCCGTGTTTGGCGGGTTGGCGTGTGTTAATTTAGAGCCCTCTACTCATTACTAGAAATGTCATTTCCAACCAGGGGTCCGTTTCTCGAAAGCGTCTTTGCTATCGTCGTTAGCAAAATCCTTCGTACGAGCGACTCAACTCTCTCTCGACAGCGACGCTCACCACTAAATCCAAGGTAACAGTAAGACGGTCTTAAGAGGGTCTTAAGACGGTTAGCAACGACAGGAATCGAGTAACGGACCCCAGGACTGCCACGTCACTAGATGTACAAGACAGCATTTATTTTGTCCCTGCTAGCAAGCTTAACAGGAAGTTAAATAGCAAAACAACCAAAACATTACACAGGTGACAGGTTAGATAATTTTGCGTGGTATCATATCACTAGGTCTGTCAAAGGGGTCTGACCAGGGTGCACGGAAGATATTTAATCAATGTCTGGAAGTCTGCCTGAGAGGAAGGATGCATGTATTTTCTACAAAGTTTTAGGTGTTGCCATCTTTCACTGCTTGGTGTGCCTAGTTGGTGGTAAATTTCTTGTATCTTACTTCTTGTGCGTGCCCAGCAATGTAAGCATGCCTCTTTATTTGTTGTTTATACGTTGTAGGGTGAAATACGTGGGCATTTAGACTCTATGTTGAAACATTACTTCATATAATTCGTGGGAGTAATTTTTATACCGCAGAATATACAGTGAGGAGAATAAGTATTTGATCCCTTGCTGATTTTGTTGGTTTGCCCACTAATGAAGACATGATCATTCTATAATATTAATGATAAAATGTATTCTAATATGGAGAGACAGAATATCAAAAAGAAAATCCAGAAAATAACTTTGAAGAATATATTTTAATTGATTTGTATTCTATTGAGGAAAATAAGTATTTGACCCCTCTAGTCAAAGAAGACAAAATACCTGGTGGCAAAGCCCTTGTTTTCTCGTACAGAGGTCAGATGTTTCTTTCAGTTAATGACAATGTTTGTGGATATATTAGAAAGGATTTTTGTCCACTTTTCTTTAATAATCATCTCTAAATCATTTAAGTTGCATGACTGTAGCTTGGCAAATGGGAACTTCTGTTAACTTCACAGGATTATTATAGGGTTAATGTTTGGAAACTGTCTAGGCCACTTCATGACCTTAATGTGCTTCTGCTTGAGCTACTCCTTCGTTGCTTGGGCTGTATGTTATGGATTATTATCATATTGGGAGGCCAATCCATGACCCACCTTCAGTCTAGTGGTGGTGGGAAAGAGGTTGGCATGCAGCATTGTACGTTTACATGTCTCCCTCCATCCATTTCTTGACGATGTGAAGTTGTCCTGTGTCTTGGCCAGACAAACAACCTCAAAACATAATGTTACTACTTTCATGTATGATGTTGGAGAAGGTGTTGTTCTTGGGATCATAGGCAGCATTTCTCTTCCTCCAAACACATCGAGTTGTGTTAATGCCAAACAGTTTGATTTTGGTGTCATCTGATTCCAGCACCTCCCAATCATATCCTAATTCAGTTTGATGTTCATTGGCAAACCTCAGGTGAGCCTGAACAGGTTCCTTCTGAAGCAGGGGTACCATACATGCACTGCAGGATTTTAATCCGCTGTGGTATTAAGTGTTTCCAATAGTTTTCTTAGTGATTGAGGTCCCAGCTGCCTTGAGATCATTTCCTAGCTCCTCCCATACAGTTTTAAGGTGCTTTATCTCTTTTTTTCTGGTTATTAAATTCCCACAAGGTCAAATCTTGTATGGAACCACAGACAGGCCTAAGATTGATGATTGATGATCATTTTGTATGTCCTAAAATTGGGAAGAAATGCAACAACAGTTTGCTCCTTAATATCCAGGAGCCCATTTCAGCCTTGTTGAGTTCTAAAATCCTGTCCCTGGCATCCTTTGACAGCTTTTTGGTCTGTCCCATGTTGGCGAGTTTAGTTTGATTGATTGACTGATTCTATGGACTGATTCTGCAGATTCAATGTGTCTTTTGTGCTGGTTACTATTAACAGGTGTGTTCAATTCAGATAACAAGTTCATTGCACGTGCCATTTGATCTGCGGGATCAGAACTCTTAATGGTTGGCAGGGCATCAAATACTTATTTCCCTCAATGAAATATAAATCAATTAATATATATTCTCTAGAGTTAATTTCTGGATTTTCTTTCTGATATTCTGTCTCTCCATATTAGAATACATATTATCATTAACACTAAAGGCTGATCATGTCTTTATTAGTGGGCAAACCAACAAAATCAGCAAGGGATCAAATACTTATTCTCCTCACTGTATTTGTGATTTACCAGCGGTTGTAGCGATTAATGTTTTATCTGTCGTTGTCTGTAGTCTCTGAATGGGACCAGCCCCGCCGACAGGGGGGGACAAAAGGGCTTTTTGTCCCAGGCCCTGGGAATTCTGGAATAGAGGGGGGCCCATAACTGGGCCCCCATGACGTTGGGCTCAATTATGATACGTTCACTTCAAAATGTGTTGTTTTTTAGGGTAGAAAAGTGCTTTATTTGCATTCAAACAATTACTTATAGATGTTTGTCTTCATTGCCCTTGAAAAAACGGCCAATAACCCCATATCACCCCTATTCCAAAATGGTTTGGTCTTTCGAAAAAAGACGACAGCATTCGATAAGTGGTCAGTGTGCGCGAGCCAGTTAGTAAACATGCACAAGTCAGGAGCGCAGAAAAAGAAGGAAAATCGAAAAAGAGAGGAAGAAGCCAAAAGGCTGAGGGGTTCTCTGGCTAAATATTTCAGGAAAGACTGGAATGATTTAGCGGGCACCAGTAAAAGCAGCTGTGCAGCAGATCCAGGTAAGACACGGCAAACTTTTTCCAGCCCCGTCGTCAAGTAGCCTATTGGCACAGGAGGCCGTGAGCAAGTCACACGGGATTCAGTATCAGAGAGACAGGGGGTATCGAATAATTTGATTACCACAACGGCTTAATTACAATGTGTTTCATGCGCCTATGTAATTGAATCTATGAATATGCGCATTACTCTGCAATTATGTGTCCAAATCAAAAGTTTCAGGCAGGCACGCGCACGCCAATCAGGCTGAATTGATTTGAGAATCATCCCGGTCAGCTGAATTACAGCCAGTGTAACTCGACTCTGGTTTAAACTTATTTGGTTTAAAATACGTGTGAAATTGACATTTAGATAGCCTAGAATTGAATGTAACGAATGGGTTATAACGGTGTCGTTTTGGGGTAACCTGTAACTTTCGTTTCTGATTGCGGTGAACTTGACACTCGCAAGATGAATGTGCTCCACCTTGTTCCCCTCTCTGGAAGTTCAGCGGACATACACGCGTCCTTGACATGATTCCCCTTGGTCAAGTGAAAATGGTCGATGTGATGAAAAATGTGCTATTCATGAGCTAAAGTAATAGGCTACAATAGCGTGGATTTTATTGTGATAGGATTTTGAAAACCATAACTTCACTCAGTCCATATCCGTAAGGTTGTAAATAAGTTTTTGTTTATCCGCTATAAATGGGCTTGTCATCCCGACGTGGTGTGTTTTGGAGCTGCACAAGGGAATTACGTGGTTGTGGTTGGGCATTTGACTATTTTGTGTAGGGACCGTCAGGGATGAGGGGGTGGGGGGCTTTTTTGGTGTTGGGAGGGGGGGCCCCTTGAGAAAATTTTGTCCCGGGCCCAGCCAAACCTGTCAGCGGCCCTGAAAGGTATGTTTGAGTGCTAACCTGGACTGTATCCAAAAAAACATAAAACCACAGCCAACCAAATCACGGTAAAATTAAATGTGCACTTCAACCCTCCTGTTTCCACCAGAACAGTCCAGGGAGCTCCACAGGGTCAATATTCACGGCCGATCACCCAAACATCCCTTTCAGACAGCTTCCTCTCGTGTCCACAGTTAATGCTGTTGGATGTGGTTCATTCCTCCTGGTAGTATGCAGACATTTACTGCCATCATATGCGAAATCCGGAGCACATGCCAAAGGGGATGAGGATTTAGCTTGTCTTGCTCCATTAACTACCATTCAAAATTTTGACAGCAGGTTCTGACAGGTGTCTCAGATATTTTGTATAACCCCTGTTTATAGTGTTCACAGGATGTAATTATTGGGAGGGACTTCCTATTGGGTGTCCCATGATGCACTTGTTTAAATAAGAAGCTTTTCACTTTCGGTATGGTTACTCTGATGAAGCGTCAGCACCAAGGATTCAAGGATTCAAGAATGTATTGTCATTGTCAAAAAGGTAATGAAATTGTGTTAGAGGTGTATACTTAGTAGTAATACGTATTAAGTAGTACTTAATACTTAGCAGGTTTCCAAGTGGTGAACCATGAAGAAGCAATGTCATGCTCTTCCTATTGAAAAGTTGATGACTGAAGTACCCTGAAAAACTCAAAATACCTTTTCCCTTCTGCCATGTTAGGGAGATCATCCTTTAATATAGTACTCCTCATGGATGGAGGTCTGGACACACCAGGTACTGGTCCCTTCCTAGAGACCCTGCCAGAATAAACAGAGGACAATGAGTTTCTAGTTAAGTACATTATGGACCAAACAATGAAGCTGCAAGATACCTTTGGTTGTCACTGATTCTTGAGAAAGTGGCTAAAACAGGTTGTAATCTTCAAAGAAAAAAACAAAGTAAATTGCAAAATAATATGGTATATAGACCATAGACAAAGGTCTTGGCTTTTCAGAAATGCACAAGGCCAATCTCCCAACTTTGATTTTTTTTTTCAGAAATCAGATTTTTGTCTGATCATACCTTGTTTTTTGTCAACACCGTCAGACACAATTAAAAGCAATAAAAAGTGTATTGATTTGGTTGCATATGTATCTGGAGTTTTTAAGTGATTATGTGTGTTTTTTGGTTCACACATATGGCTTTAAATGTTGAAAATTCACTTTCATTCTATTTTAATACTGTTTCATGTGTTCTAATTTAAAAATATGTGCTGTCAGACAATGCTTACCTAAATAGACCAAACATTTTTTTTGTAATTTCAGAAATATTCGTGTAGGCTTAAATTTGCTATTACTTTAATAATTCAACAATTCCAAAGGAAAATTTTGTAAGCACATTCATTTAAAATGTCCAAAACTCCTTCTTACGGTGGTGACTTAAGAACTGACGGTGGTGACAGTAATCTGAGGGTGGTGAAAGTGACCTAATTATTACCTACATTTAGCAAAATAAATAGCCCTCTCAAGTCAATGACATCTTGCATAAACACTTTATTTTTGTGTGTGCACAGTATGTTTGTGCGTGTGTTTTTTCTTCATTTGTTAGATACTCTAGGAAGTAGGCCTAGATTATTGAAAATGTGGCAAAAACAGGTTTTAAGTTGTTCAAATCCAAAATATAGAGGTGTATTATCATAGATGAAGGTCTGGGCTGTGCAAATATATTGGCCAAGCTCCCCATGTTTTAAATTTTTCATAAAATAGGCTCTTTCCTGGTTTTGTCAACAGCATCAGACAGAATTAGAAGTACAAACATATGTTTACTGTATTAAAGTGAATTACTTTAACAATTCAACATAATTGTAGATACTTATTGGAAGCATATTCTTAAAACTTCAAAACATATAAAACAGATGCTTTTTTGTGAACTCCATCAGATGTCACCACCGTCAGGGTTTGTGACAAAAAACCCTCCAAATGCACCTCAGTGGAGGCTAGTGTATAAGTTTGGATCACAATTACTACTAACATGTCTGGTAATGTTTCATTGACCAGCACAATTGAGTAAAATATGGAACAAGATGATGAGTGGAACAAAATCTGACGGTGGTGACATCTGACGGTGTGAGACAAAAAAAAAACACTCTTTTACATATTGTGCATTGTTGCTCACATCAGCAACTTCGTTTTCGCACTGTTTCTTAGGGGCTTCATGCCGCTTCTGAAAAAGTATATATTAATTAACATCAATGTAACATAATTAAAACGCCCGACAGTGTTGACAGTTTATGGTTGGGACAGTACCAGTGTCCAAACAAATTAACAAATTGAGGAGAAATGAGTAAACTTACAGGAGCTTCAGTGATGGTGAAGTATGCAGTAGAGCTGAAGGTTTGAAAAGGGGTCCTCAGTAGTGACAATGACCTTTTGCATTCCTGAATGTATTGCCTTTTTAAAAAATATCTGACGGTGGTGACAAATATGCTGGACACATTTTGAACAAACAGAAAATAATAGTAATTATTGTTCTACATTCACTATGTACATATCTGTAGAACCACTTCAATATGGACATATACATCATAGTGATATTATTCAATAATATGAGTGATTCTTATGTTTTAAGTCAATTGAAATGATGATGTCTGTCCTTGGGACAGCTGTTTTTACAGGGTGTGGGCAGGTGTATAGCCATGAAAGGTAATAAAATTACACTGAAATACAGCGGTGTAGTCTACTTTTTTGAAGTGGGTATACTGTATATTCAAGCATTTTTCGAAATGGGTATACTGTATATATTTATGCTATTCTAAATAATGGATCAATCAATTTTAAGTGGGTATACTGAAGCCCCTAAAATTTAGAAGTGGGTATACTCCGTATACCTGCGTTCTACATAGACTACACCACTGCTGAAATATTTCAAACGACTGTACATTTGCGGTACAGTCCCCTGGGTCTTTACCTGAATTCATTTGTTCATGAAAGTGTAGTTTATTTTTCAACAGAATTGGCAGTTTATTGCTGAGACATGTTTTAGCCACTTTCTCAAGAATCAGTGGTTAACGACGTGTGGTGCTACAAGTGATTGCAGCATGTATGGATATGTTTTTCGCTGTGTGTGGATGGTGGAAATGTTTGCACCTGTCCGCATCTGTAATTGCCCTATAGGAGGGAGAGTGGGTATGAGATGGGGGCACATGTCGCTTTTTACCAAAGTTTCCCTTAAGCCCTATTCCGACGGGACTACTTTTATGTATGGACATGGGGAAAAGTGATTTTTATCTCAGGACATCGGTAATAGAAAAGGCCTATTCGGACTGGATTGAAATACCTCAGTAAACGAATAGAAAGTAGGAGGGGGTACTCATCACGCACCATTGTGACTGCACTTGTCGTCATGTGCGTGCTAACTCCACAATATATTATTGATTTCTGAGCACATTATTGCGAATCCATGGAGGCATTTAGTCCCATGGAATAATTCTAATAATTTCCTGTTGGTTTACTAACCCATCAAAATCCATTTTGATGCATGTCCCTTTCATTTGGAGAGTGCGTTTGACCATGCTATCTGATTTTGACAGCGAACACAGCTTGGAACAACTCCCTAAAACAAAACGGTTTACTGCAAGGCTGTAATGTTTGCAAGCCCGGAGAGATTGGATATATGAGTGAAAACGGGTGAAAACTGGTAAAACAGGTGAAAACTGCTGATCAGACACGCCTTTGTCCTGCACCTCAGAGAATACTCTTACTTTTATGGAGAACTATTGGAACTTTTAAACTTGAGCAGGCATAGGAATTTGATACATATTTATTTTAATTTTAAACTTGTAGAGGGAAGAAGTTTATTGAAAGTTCATGCTTACATCATGCACGAGTTATAATAAAACATTTTAAAATGCATGTACAACTCAGTTAAATAAGTCTGTTGTCCAGTCATATGATTTTGCCTTTATTTTCTTAAAATCTCGTTTCATCTCGATTTCGTGAGCCCAATCTCGTGTCTCGTCTCGTCTTGTGAGCAGAGCATCTCGTCACACACAAATAAGTAATCAATGTCATCAAGGCAAGTTTACATGCTACAATTTTACATCAAAAACTTCCAGTACCTACCTTTCTCCTTCTGCCATGTAAGGTGGGTCATCTTTTGACACGTCACTCCTCTTGGATTGAGCTCCAGAGTCCTTTGATCGCTCCTCCCACTTCAACACAGCAGTGGATACCCTGGGATGACATATTTATATAATTTAATCAAAAAGCAACGGCAGAAAGGTCATTGAGTCTTTTATGTCTTTTGACCAGTCACTCCGTTTAGATAGAGCACCAGCGCCCTTTCATAGACCCTACCACTATGACAGGACACTGGAAACGAGATGTCTCATTCTGTAACGGCTAGGATGGCCTATTACATGTTCGTATTATCCATGGCTGTCAAACCTACGGCCTGCAGCGTTTTTTTTTTTTTTTTTTTTTTTTCCCAAAGAAATAAAAGACATGCACAATTCTGCTACTGTACTGGTGGAAACAAAGGAAAATTTGAGACCTGCATGTTAAATCTGAGTGGTATATCCTGCTGCATTTGCAGTTGACAAGGCAAGGCAAGGCAGACAAACAACTGTATACCATAGTGTTGAGGAGTTTTAGAATTAAACTTTAGCCATTCCTGTGTTTCAATTAATTGGGTCCGGGAGTGGGACATGTTTATTCTTACAGCTTCTGATATCTTGAGCTCAGAGCTGGCCACATTGCCATTGAAGGTCACCCAGAACATGTTCTTGATACCAGAAATATTGCGCATCCATGGAGGCTTTTGGTCCAGTGGAACAATTCTGATAATTGGCTGTTGGTTTACTAATCCCATCAAAATCCATTCTAATGTGTCTGCATGCATGTCCTTTCATTTGGAGAGTGCGTTTGACCATGCTGTCTGATTGGGCATAGCTTGGAACAACTCCCTAAAACAAAACTAACAGATTACCGCAAGGCTGTAATGTTTGCAAGCCTGGGGAGATTGGAGACATTGTGCGTTCCGTGCACTTAACCAGACATCTTTACATAGGGTTGCATTCGGACGGGATTAGTATTACCGAGGGTAATTCCTCCAGACTATTTTACAGGAGGTAAAACTCGCGGTGAAGTTTACCCGACATACTCCACTATCTTTACTGACATGGCGCGTTCGAACCGGACTAAATTTCCCAGTTATTATTACTTTACCCCTGGTCCCCCCATTTAACTAGTCCCGTCCGAATAGGGCTTTAGTCTCATTTTTAATTTCCTTTTAAACATTATTTTTCTTCCACTTTTACTTCTTTTATTTCCTTCTTAACCTTTTTGTAATCTCACTTTTTTTAACAATAAATTGGGTTCCGATCGATCCTTTTAATTACGCCGTCCAGACTTATTTTATTTTTGCAAGTGAGTCAGTTAAAACACAATGCAGAGAATTCATCTTTGAATTTTTATTGGAGTAGAGCATTTCGGAAACGTCCAAAAGTCTGACATATGTTGTCCAGTCACATGATTTGTCATTTAGTTTTCAATCTCGACTCGTCTCGATCTCATGAGCCCAATCTCGTGTCTCGTCTCGTCTTGTGAGCAGAGCGTCTAGTCACACCCCTACAAATAAGTAATCAATAGAGTAGAGTAACTTTATTGATCCCCAGGGGGAAATTCAGGAAATGTCATCAAGGCAAGTTTACATACTACAATTTTACATCAAAAACTTCCAGTACCTACCTTTCCCCTTCTGACATGAAAGGGGGGTCATCTTTTGACACGTCACTCCTTATGGATGGAGGTCCAGGGTTCTTTGACAGCTCCTCCCACTTTGACAAAACACTGGATACCCTGGGATGACATATTTATATCATTTAATCAATAAGCAACGGCAGAAAGGTCATTTAGTCTTTTATGTCTTTTGACCAGTCACTCCGTATAGGCCTACACACATTTTTTGTTTTGGTACACAGTTGAGTGCGCGCGCAGCCAGGGATTCCAAAATGCTAGGCGGCTAGGTGTTTAACATTGGAAGTTCCATTGGACCAGTGTAGTGCGTTCTAAGAACCTGTTTTGTAGTCGGCTGGATGTTGTAGCGGTTTCTGTGGTTTCTGTACGCCTACCAACTCCATTCTGGGATAACTATCTTAACGTGAGTACATCAGAATCGAATTCCTATGCTTTGTAAATTAAGTTTTATTGCATCACACCAGTCACACCCGAGGAGAATGTTTGAGTGACGGCAGCTTCCAAACAATCAGAGGCTGCCGCCGACCGCGAAACCCCGCCTTGTCAGCATTGGCTAACACTTTGCAACACAATATAGCGTCTTTTAGAGCACATGGCAAAGAATTCAGAGTGATATGATAGTATGCTCTTCTACACGTTGTCACCGACAGTACAGTAGGCGAGTAAGTGGATAAAACCGTAAGCCGACAAGACAACAGGTTCTTGTCATACACTGTACAGGGCTCCAATTGGACTTCAAATGATAAACACATAGCCACCTAGCATTTTGGAATCCCTGGCTGCATATGTATTCAATTGATTACCAACAGCCGGAGCACCAGAGTCCTTTGATAGACCCTCCCACTTTGAGAGGACACTGGAAATGAGATGTTTCAGTGTCTTCCTGTACCTGCTAGGATGACGTATTATATGACATATTTTTTTTTTTTGCTTTTTCAAAGAATTAACAGAAATGTGCAATTCTGCTACTGGGTGCAACAAAGGGAAATTTGAGACCTGCATGGCAACCCAATAATCCAATCATCCCTCTCTCTCTCTCTTAGGCCAGCTCCACACTAGAGCGTGGCGGAACGGCAGCAAGACAACTGAGGTCTTTCTGCTTAGATTCGGCCGGTGTGTTCTACTCTGCCTTTCACACCGACAGTGTTGGTGTGCACGGCCAATCCAGTTGAAAATCCCCCCCACAGCCAAAGCTAGCGTGCTACTTTGCCATTGATTTGAATGGGACACCGCTGGTCACTGCTGTCCAAAATCCACTCAAGCTCTATTTTCCAAATGCAGCAGCCGGATGACGCCTGACTACCGCCGGATGGTGTGGAAGGACAGATACAGGGGTTGGACAAAATATCTGATACACGTGTCATTTTAGTGTGGGAAGTTTCATGGCTCAAGTGGACCAGCCTGCTGGCCAATCTTCATTTATTGTACATTGCACCAGTTAAGTGAAGTGTGAAGGTTCAATTAGCAGGGTAAGAGCACAGTTTTGCTCAAACATGTGCAATGCACACATTATGGGTGACATAACAGAGTTCAAAAAGGAGAACTTCTTGGTGGGCGTGTAACTGTTGCATCTTTGACCAAGACAGCAAATCTTTGGCAACTGGCGTCACAGCATCCCAGGCGTCACAGCTATATAGTCAGGAAGAAACCTCACGGAAGAGACCAGCGGCCACCTAGGGGAGCCCCCTACTATGGCTAGTTATGAATCTAATAGGGGGCTCCCCTAGGTGGCCGCTGGTCTCTTCCGTGAGGTTTCTTCCTGACTATATAGGCGAGTACATTTAGGGTCTAACCCCCAAAAAATTGATACAAAAGGTTTTTTTTATGGATTCTATTACTATTGGACCTGCTAAATGACATACTAAAAATCTAGTAAAATCTGACTTTGGGAAATAAGTTTTTTTCAACATGGCTGCCATAGGCTTATTATAAGGGTCAAGAGACACTCCAGGTGAATAGGCCAAAAAATGTAGCTTGCCGATATCACCATGAAACTTAATCCGGTGATTACTCACATATTTGTGAGAAAAAAATGTATTGCAAGTTTTCTGAAACGTTATGTTTTAATATGGTAATTGGACTATAATTAAATATGCATTACATGTCAAAATGCAAAAACTCAAAATTCAAAAAAATGCAAAAATCTGAAAAAGCCAAGATCAAAATTACTTTTTTATTTTGTTTCTAGTAAGCCAGAAGATATCTTCAGAAGAGATTATGGACATCTCTTTTTTTGTTGTAAATCTAAAAATCTTTGTGCAGACACACCAGCTAGCATTTTTTTTTTCAAAACATGATTATTTAACATCTCTCTTAGATGTAAATAATTGAGTTTTATGTTTCTTTTCCAGACATTCTTTGAGTCTGGTGGTATCATTCTTTGCATGTATCAAGGGCAAGGTCAGCTGTCCTCAAATCATAGCCTCTCCACAGAGGTGTCCTAAGGGCTGGTGCTGGGACTCCTATTTGCCATGTACACCACGTCACTGGGCCATGTTATCTGTTCTCACAGCTTCTCATACTACTGTTACACCGATGAAGCACAGTTACCTTGTGCCAGATGACTCCATGGTCACACATATTTCCGCTTGCCTCTCTGAACTATCCACAAGTATGAAGGAATGCGACCTTCAGTTGAGCCCCAAATGCACTGCTAGTGATCCCAGCCAAAGATTTAGGTTGCCATGATATCAAACTCAATATGGATTCTGCTACTGTTGCCTCAAATAAGGCCACAAGAAATCTAGGTGTCATTGTTGATGACCATCTATCATTCTCTGACCACATAGCCACAGTTTCCCAGTCATGTCGCTTCTCACTGTTAAATATACATAAAATCAGACAGTTAAGTATCTGACCTGAATGACTCAACTTCTGATATTGTCCATCTGACCTGAACTGCAACTCCCTCTTGACTAGTCTTCCAGCTTGTGCAATAAGCCCTTTGCAAATGTCACTGCATGCCACTCCTCTTGTTCATGCCCTAATTGAATACAAGGCCCTGAACCTTGGCTAAAAAGCTACAACATGCCCTACTCTGGCTTACCTGAAAGCTATGCTAAAGCCCCATGTTCCTTTCAGGACATTGTCTGTCTCCAGTACCAACCGTTTCACCTTGCCCTCTACTTACACATGTAGTGGCTCCTGTCTATTCAGTTCAGCTGCTGAAAGACCCAAAATACCTAGTGACACCATGATTCATCACTGATGATGTGCCCTGACAAACAGCACATGGATATTACCATAGCAGTAGTGTCTTTATCCACCCAAACAGCACTCCAAACAAACAGATCCTGAAAACATGTTAATTCATGCCAATGTAATTATCATGTAAAAAAAAACTTTGATCTTGAAAATGACACCTTTCCTGAAGTTAGATTTTCCTAGATTTTAGTATGTTAGTAAGGACAGCTGGATGTATTGAAATCAGTTGAAAAACCTTTTGTATCATTTTTTGGGGGGTTTGGTATGTTTTGGCCATAGATGTACTCGACTAATATGTTTTTTTTCTCAGACCTCATTAAGCTTTCCCCCTCTATAAACCATGAATCAAGTGCAAGTGAAAAGGGAGGTTTTTTTCTCACCCCTGTTGCCACCAGGAGCCACATCTGAGTGCCCCATTCACTGTCACTTATCCAGGACCTAACCCTTGTGGATCTTATGCCTCTGCAATCTCTACTTATGTCATCTTTAAACTTGTTTCATTTTCTCTACATCTACTCATTTACTCATCTACTTATTTCCTCTATTTCGTCTAGTTTCTTCTTTTGTCTTCATGCTATTCTTTCTTGTTTCTGTCTCTCTTTTCTACTTCACTTTTTATTTTCATCCTTAACATTGATGTTTATCCATTTGTTGAGCACTTTGAGCTGCATGTGAGATTGAGCTGCCGCTTCTTTCCCCGACTGGGGCCCCTGGTTGCCAGGGGAACTCATCCTGAGGAGTCTGTAGTGACCCTTTCCTCCACCAGGTGGCGCCAGATCACCTAATTAGGAGACTCACATATGAGATAACAGATTCATTATTGTGCCGGCACAATTGGCAGTGAAATTAAAGTTGCAACTGCTCTCTGCTGTGTAGAATAATAAACAAAAATAATACATTTTAAAAATGAATATGAAAAGAATGTGAAGAATAATAATTATAAAAGAAAAATTTGTCCTAGGAATTTAGAAAGTGGATGGCTTGAGGGGGAAACAACTCTCTGTCCTGCTTTTTTTTGGATGCAGTCATTTGCCTGAGGGCAGCCTTTCAAAAATGAAATGGCTGGGATGGAAGGTGTCTTTCATAATCCTTTTTGCCCATGTCTTTGCCCCTCTAGAATATACAGTGAGTCCAATATGTATTTGATCCCTTGCTGATTTTGCCGGTTTGCCCACTTATAAAGACATGATCAGTCTATAAATTTATGATAATATGTATTCAAACATGGAGAGACAGAATATCAAAAATAAATTCCAGAAAATAACTTAAAATAATATATTTTGATTTATTTGTATTTAATGTAGGCAAATAAGTATTTGACCCCTCTAGCTAAAGAAGATAAAGTGCTTTGTGGCAAAGCCCTAGTTGTCTAGCACTGAGGTCAGATGCTTCTTTTAGTTGATGACAATGTTTGTGCATATAGTAGAAAATATTTTTGCCCATTTTTCTTTGCAGATTATCTCTAAAACATTAATAGTATGTGGCTGTAGCTTGGCAAATGGGAGGTTCAGTTCTCTCCATAGAATTACTATAGGGTTAATAATTGGAGACTGTCTAGGCCACTTCACAACTTTAATATGCTTCTCATTGAGCCACTCCTTTGTTGCTTTGACTGTATGTTGTGTATTATTGTCATGTTGGGAGATCCAAAAATGGCCCACCCTTCAGTGTAGTGGTGGAGGGAAGGACGTTTGCACTCAGGATTGCACATTACATGTCTCCCTCCATCCATTCGTTGACGATGTGAAGTTGTCCTGTGCCTTGGCCAGACAAACACCCTCAAACCATAATGATACCACTTTCATGCATGATGGTGAGGAGGGTGTTCTTGGGATCATAGACAGCAGTACTCTTTCTCAAAACACATTGAATTGTGTTAATGCCAAACAGCTTCATTTTGGTTTCATCTGACTACAGCACCTCCTTATCATATCCTAAACCAGTCTGATGTCCGTTGGCAAACCTCAGGTGGGACTGCACAGGTTCCTTCTGAAGTAGAGGTACCATGTGTGCGCTACAGGATTTTAAACCTCTGTAGCATTAAGTGCTACCAGTAGTTTTCTCAGTGATTTTGGTCCCAGTAGCTTTGATATCATTACCTAGTTCATCCCGTACAGGTCTAGGGTGCTTTCTTTCTGTTCTCATGATATTCAAATCCCTACAAAAGGTCAAATTTTGTATAGAACCCCAGACATTTTGTATTCCTCACATTTTGGAAGAAATGCATCAACAGCTGGGTCATTAATACCCAGTCTCTTTCTTGTGGCTTTGCAGCCCATTTAATCTTGTTCAGGTCTAAAATCTTGTCCCTGATATCATTTGACCGCTCTTTGGTCTTTCCCATGCTCCATACTATGGACTGATTCTGCTGATTCAATGTGTCTTTTATGCATGTTAGTATGTACAGGTGTCTTTAATTCAGATGACAAGTTGATCGAAAGTGCCCATCTGGTCTGTGGGCCCGGAACTGTAATCAGTTGGCAGGGGATCAAATACTTATTTTGCTCGATGAAATGGAAATAAATTAATATATATTCTTTTAAGTTAATTTCTGGATTTTCTTTTTGATATTCTGTCTCTCCATATTAGAATACATATTATCATAACATTTATTGACTGATCATGTCTTTGTTAGTAGGCAAACCAACAAAATCAGCAAGGGATACAATACTTATTGGGCTCACTGTATATCTTGCAGGCATCCCTGGAAGGATGGTCCCAGTGATTTCTTTAAGCTCCTAAACCCGAGTTCATTGAACCTGTTTGGGTTCATAGTGCACCAGCTTGAGCCAAAATGGCCAGGAATGTCCCCAACTCTTTAATCCAATAGCAATGCATAGCAAGTGACAAGCACCTTCGGAGGAAGTGAGCAACTGTGTGCATCATTGTGAAACCCACACAATGTCACACATCCCATTAAAATGAAACGACAAAGGTCCAGTCCCACTCTTCACATCCACAGAAACTGCAGAGCCAGTGGAGCCCATTTGCCCATGTTGATTGTTTTTTTTACTTAAAAAAAGGAACTATGACATTTTGCAGCCATCTCTGTGTCTCTATGTGTTCCTTAAAACACATGAAAGTAAGTAAGTACAGTAAGTAAGAAAGTTTTCTTTCTAAAGCACATTTAAAAAGTACAAAACTGACCAAAGTGCTGCACAGAGGCTGGTTAGAATAAAAATAGCTAAATAAATAAAGCAAATAAAGCATATTAGTAGCACATAGTATTCCAATAGACATACTCACACTCCTTTGCCAACCCTGCCCCCTCTCTTCCTATCATACTCTCGACTGTCATCTAGGGTGCATTTCAATATGCGACCTTGCGTCCTCCACTTGGGCTTGTGGCCTCACGTTTTGCTAATGCCCCGCCTCCGTGGAGAAAACAATTACATTTCGCTGCTGTCAGCTCAGCCAAAACACTTTTTGGGGGACCATCCTGTTTGAAAATGAGAAAAGGACTTTACAATTTAGCTTTCGCAAGATATTGAAATATAATGTTGTTGTCAGTGATGTCATCACAATGCATTACTTCCTGGTACCAGGCCATAAGCATAAGTGGAGGACGCAAGGTTGCATATTGGAACACACTCATATTAATGCAGCTCTGACAAAGGGGAAGAAAAGAAAATCGGTCGGCTTACAGGTCGCAGCTAGCTGGGAAACTACCAACCAGAAACTCTTCACATCCTCAGAAACTGCCCGTGGAGCCCATTTGCCCATGTTGATTTTTTTTACTTAAAAAAAGGAACTATGACATTTTGCAGCCATCCCTGTGTCTCTATGTGTTCCTTAAAACACATGAAAGTAAGTAAGTAAGTACAGTAGATAATGATATCATAGCTACTGGGACCAAAATCTCTGAGAAAACTACTGGTAGCACTTAATGCCACAGAGGTTTAAAATCCTGTAGTGCACACATGGTACCTCTACTTCAGAAGGAACCTGTGCAGTCCCACCTGAGGTTTGCCAATGGACATCAGACTGGTTTAGGATATGATAAGGAGGTGCTGTAGTCAGATGAAACCAAAATCAAGCTGTTTGGCATTAACACAATTCAATGTGTTTTGAGAAAGAGTACTGCTGTCTATGATCCCAAGAACACCCTCCTCACCATCATGCATGAAAGTGGTATCATTATGGTTTGAGGGTGTTTGTCTGGCCAAGGCACAGGACAACTTCACATCGTCAACGAATGGATGGAGGGAGACATGTAATGTGCAATCCTGAGTGCAAACGTCCTTCCCTCCACCACTACACTGAAGGGTGGGCCATTTTTGGATCTCCCAACATGACAATAATACACAACATACAGTCAAAGCAACAAAGGAGTGGCTCAATAAGAAGCATATTAAAGTTGTGAAGTGGCCTAGACAGTCTCCAAATATTTACCCTATATTAATTCTATGGAGAGAACTGAACCTCCCATTTGCCAAGCTACAGCCACAAAGTACTAATGTTTTAGAGATAATCTGCAAAGATAAATGGGCAAAAATATTTTCTACTGTATGCACAAACATTGTCATCAACTAAAAGAAGCATCTGACTTCAGTGCTAGACAGCTAGGGCGTTGCCACAAAGCACTTTATCTTCTTTAGCTAGAGGGGTCAAATACTTATTTGCCTACATTAAATACAAATAAATTAAAATATATTATTTTAAGTTATTTTCTGGAATTTCTTTTTGATATTCTGTCTCTCCATGTTTGAATACATATTATCATAAATTTATAGACTGATCATGTCTTTATAAGTGGGCAAACCGGCAAAATCAGCAAGGGATCAAATACATATTGGACTCACTGTACATACAATGAGCTTAGAAAAATACATTAAGTGATTAAAACAGTGTCTCAAAAGAAAGAGGGATTAAAACTAAAGGGGCAAAGGCTAAAAGTATACATTGGGTACAATAAAATCAAAAATAAAGGAAACTAAGATCTATAAGGCCAATGTATATAGGTAGGATTTAAGTCTAGATTTAAAAGCAGAAGTCATGGGAGCAGATCTAATATCGGGAGGTAAACTGTTCCAGAGGAGTGGAGCTGAAAATTCAAAAGCTCAATAAGTGAGTTCGCAATTACCGGCGCGAAATGCATTGTGGGTAATATTCGCCATTTTGAGAGATAAACAAAACAGCGTTGCCCCGGGATACATATAAACGCGCATGATATTTCATCTAGCCGGGTTACTCCGAGCATGTAATGTTGACAACAAACAATTCACACAACCATTTAACAACCCCAAATTACTCAACATTTCGCTGGTAGGTCAAGGATGGTCTTAGGGTTGAAAACAAGACAATTTTGAACTTTTTAAGTGAAACCAGAATTAATTAACGAACTTGTTTTGGAGAGATACCTGGTAACTAACAGAAGACTAACCATCCGGGTTGCTAGCTAAATCCGATTATGTAATGTTGACAACAAACAAGTCACACAACCATTTAACAACTCCAAATTGCTAAACATTTCGCTGGTAGATCAAGGAGGGTCTTGTGGTTGAAAACAAGAGATTTTTGAACTTTTTAAGTGAAACCAGAATGTAATAACGAACTTGTTTTGGAGAGATGCCTGGTAACTAACAGAAGACCGACCATCCGGGTTGCTAGCTAAATCCGACTATGTAATATTGACAACAAACAATTCACACAACCATTTAACAACCCCAAATTACTCAAAATTTCGCCGGTAGATCAAGGAGGGTCTTGTGGTTGAAAACAAGACATTTTTGAACGTTTTAAGTGAAACCAGAATGTATAACGAACTTGTTTTGGAGAGATGTCTGGTAACTAACAGAAGGCTAACCATCCGGGTTGCTAGCTAAATCCGAATATGTAATGTTGACAACAAACAATTCACAAAACCATTTAACAACCCCAAATTACTCTAAATTTCGCTGGTAGATCAAGGAGGGTCTTGGGGTTGAAAACAAGACATTTTTGAACTTTTTAAGTGAAACCAGAATTCATTAACAAACTCGTTTTGAAGAGATGCCAGTTAGCCCACACATACCGGTAGCTATGTCTTCAGTACAGCTTTACATGTCCTTCTTAAATTGAATGTTTCATTAATTTATTCTACCAGTTCT
The DNA here is from genome assembly GCF_034702125.1 of Engraulis encrasicolus. Lineage (NCBI taxonomy): Eukaryota > Metazoa > Chordata > Actinopteri > Clupeiformes > Engraulidae > Engraulis > Engraulis encrasicolus. The sequence continues at coordinate 165,057 of NW_026945621.1, read as the reverse complement.
TGATATAGCTTCATTAATCACCTGTGGCCACTGTCTGTCATCGTCTATCCATGACACTTTATTCAAAACTTAATTCAGGCTGTCATTTTGATGGTCTCAGTCACCAGAATTGATAAGCGCAGCAACAGATGGCATAACGGAGAACGGCACACTTCAGCAATGGCGACAGTGCACAATGCCGACGCCCATGAATCGCAATGCAATCATTCTAAAATATACAGAAAGCACCACTTTTACCCCACTGCGGAAATTCACAAATTATGACATTTATTTACTTCGTTTACTGGTGTGCAGCTCAGTGTCCTACCGCTTTGGGAAGGCAGGATCTGGTATCCACGCATTTGTTTATCTACCGTTTTGCGTTGCTAGGTCAATTTCGCGCAGGCGCACTAGTAATTGCGAACTCACTTATTCTCAACCTGGAGGAGACCTTTGTCCTTAGATCTGAGGGGCCTGGATGCAGAGCAATGCCGTAGCATGTCCGAAATGTAAACACGGGCCTGACCATGGAGCGACTTAAAAACAAGAAGGAGCATTTTAAAATCTATTCTAAAACCAATAGGGAGCCACTGCAGAGAGGAGAGGACAGGTGAGATGTGTTCCCGTCTCTTGGAGCCTGTTAAAAGCCGGGCAGCAGCGTTTTGCACCAACTGCAGGCGAGCAAGCTGGTTTTGGGGGAGGCCAAAATAAAGTGCGTTGCAGTAATCCAGCCGAGATGTAATAGTTTTTCTCGATTGGTTTGGGTAATTTCTCGAAAATGAGATGACATTCTTAAAACAAAACGGACAAATCCCCAAACCAACTTGCAATTTCCCAAAACAGAATGGCATTTCTCATTGCTTTCATCAAATATCAAATGCTTTGTACATGTCTCAAATGTTTAGTACATCTCTGCAGATGGCTATGTACAGATACCCTACAGTTGACACATTGAGCATACATTTAGCACATTTTCCAAATAAATTGATCTTGCTTATCTAAACGAATTAGACAATTCTCAGTGTAATGGTTGCCCTTTCCAAAACATGTCAGCATGATTTCATTGTGTAAGTCATCATATGCAAAGTAGTCTACACAATTGTCAAAACAGTCAAGGACATAATATTTTACAGTATTTCTCAATTGGTCAAAACCTAAGTTTTTGTGTCAATGAAATGCAAATGAGCCAAACCAATTGAGAAGGATCTATGCCATTTTTATGGAACTGACTATTTATGTGGGAGACGGTTTAGTGCTGATGCAATAATGAGCGGTTTTGGGAGGTATATGACATTTTGCTAGTTATCTGAACTGTTGTGCAGAAGTGTAAGAATGTTTAGCCAAATGAACCAACATTTACAGAAATGTCATCTCAGTTTCAAGAAATTAGCCAAACCAATCGAGAAAAACTGTAAGTCAGTCACTAGCAATGAGTGAAAAAAAGGTTTTATGTAATCCTTCATATTTTGTGAGAAATCGCAGAGAAAGTGTAAATTGTGCTGGGGTATGTAAACATATGAGCACCACTGTAAAGTCGAATTTACAACATTTCCCATTTGCTTCAGAAAAAATCCTCAAGAGTGTACTATTCAATTGATAACATGACAAATCGATTTGACTAGCTTGTCCATACACGGACTACACTATGACACAATGACTAACCATTCTGCTGGCACTGATACGTTAATTGACACAAAAATTTGGGACTCAGTTTTGCAGGTCATCCACAGTGTTTTGCCATTTGTTAAAGCTGTTTTGAGAATGAATATTATGTTTTGCAAATTGCGAGAGAGATTCGAGAAATGTACAAAACCAATTGAGAAATACTGTAACAATCTTCTGTGTCTACTCTTTCAAAAGCATGATCACAACCCAAACTACCCAAATGACCCTGTTCAAAAGTTCATACCCTAGTTTCTGATGCTGAATATGGCCCGTTTAACATCAAGGACCGCTCTAAATTGATTGTGGTAGTTGTGTATAAGGCTCTTAACTTTCTCATATGACAAAACAGCACATTCTTCCTGGCAGAATGGTTGTTTCCTATAATATCTTTGGGTGTCTTGCTGGAACCTATTACATAGGCATATCTCTATATACTTAAAGAATCTCTGCTTTAGCCATTCATTTCGTTGGGAACATGAACCGTCCTAGTTAGAAGTCACTTAGCGTAACAATGTATGTATTAGTGCTAATAGATGTAACACAAAAATAAAATTGGCTGTTGTATGCATTTCTGAAAAGCTGTTGGTTGCCCTTTGGCCTCAGTTTGGTAATTCATAGTGAGAAAAGCATATTTCTTGGCTGCCAGGCGGTCCTCAAACTACAAACTCTCATATATCATACCGGTCTCATGACTTCTGTTGTGAAAGGAGTATAGCTGTAATTCTGGTGTCATATGTTTTCGTGGTCAGGGAATGCATTTCTGCACAATATTAGTTAGTATTTTGCACATTGTTTTGTATATGGTAATTTGTTCTACAATTATCAGAAAATCCTTAATGGCTGCCAATGTTGGCACCCAAACACGTAGAACTGGTCTTGCACTTGCATAGAGCTGACATGCCAATAAGCTGTGATCCAGGTTCATAGCTTAGTGGATTCAAATGAATTATATGAATTTCTCATGCTAATTGAGGTGTTCATTTCAGGGATCTCTGTGACTCTCTAACAAAATCATTACTTCCAGTATTTTCCATACTAAAATCACAAAAATATTGAAAAATAAACACCAAATCAACATTCTGCAATACGAACTAGGATACAAATCCTTAGGGTAATGCAAGGGAAACAGGTGCCAGTCCTGCCCATCCAACAAGAATAGGAAACACTTGCCACACATGCAAGAAGTGCACACTGTGCTTTATGAGTGTAACACACACACTCTCTCTCTCTCTCTCTCTCTCTCTCTCTCTCTCTCTCTCTCTCTCTCTCTCTCTCTCTCCCTCCCTCCCTCACACACACACACAGGGCAGGCCCAAGGCATAAGATAATGGCGATGGCTTTGGGGCCCCACGCCACCAGGGCCCCCCCGTGAGCAGCAAAGAAATGAACTCTCCACCATTTGCCCTAGTCATATATTTATTTCTCATGAACCACTTGCTGCCACAATGGAAACAGGAGCCATTGTATATCAGGTTTATTTGTAAAAAAAACCCAATATAACGAAGAGCTATTGCTTTTAAGTGAAACTGTGCAGTGCATGATGGGTACACGATGTACAGATGGGCAGCCTATGTCCTTAGCTTTTCCCCCTCACTCGTGCAAGTTAATAAAGCTTATGAAGCATCTGATGTTGAGTAGATGATGGTACGGGGGGTGGGGGTGGGGGGGTTTGGGGTGGATGACATTTTGCGTCGGGGCCCATAAATGCTTGGGCCAGCCCTGCACACACCCACACACATTTTAATATTCATTTTGAAAAACAAATAAAGTTGACATTTTGTCTTTATGCATCCATACATCTCTCCAGGTTGGTTTGGACCTGAACACCACAGGTGTGGTAAGTTATTGTTTATCATTTTTAATATTAGCAAAAAAGTAATCAAAGATTTTTCTTGGATTGTTTTACTCTTATATCAGCTGTGAGACATGGATAACATAACTACAGTACTAATTTTATCACTTTAGGAAGTATAATTAATTAATTAATAGGTTTCCATAGTTTTGTTGGTCGAAAACTAGTTGATTCTTTTACAATAAAGACCTGTAAAGCCAAAAATCTGAATAAATACAACAGTATTTCCATGGATATGAATACAATCTAAGTTAGCTAAGTGATGGAAAACAATATTTAATAAGAACTCTTTTTAGGTTGATTTTCTATCGCGGATCAAAATTGACCCACGAACACCACAGGTGTTTGCAGCTTTCTAACACAACAGAAGGGTTAAATCTCATCCTTTTGGATACATTTTGTTCACTAATTTCTTGAAATAAAGTAACGGTAAATTATGGAAGACAAACCTACTTGTATGTAATTGTTCTGTCCTCCATGTCGTCTTCTTCTGTCTACTCCAATCAGGTGTGGTGCTGTAGCCAGCTTTAGTCAAGTCACGAGTCAGTGGGAGGAACTGTTAGACAAGTAAGCAAGAGTGTCATATTGCAGTTTTTTTGGGAAGTGTGGAAATGAAAGTGCAATAAAAAAAACCTTGTTCATGCGGGAGCAATGGGTTACCAGTGTCGTAACAATAGCGTAATGATTACTCCATACTTCATGGATGTTTTGATACAGTCAAGTCTAAAGCACGAATAATTAAGTAATGTCAAGTCGGCATTATTGTCAATTTCTTTACATGCACTGGTCATACAAAGAATTTGAAATTACATATCTTACTTTCCCATGCAGACATAGACATAGACTTTAGGTGTGGACATGGACATAGACAATTAGACATCAGTACACATACATTCCACCTAGAGTACCGACACATTAGTATACAGACATATGAAGTGCACGACTGGGCAACAGCAGACATACATAGACATAGTGACATAGTGATAGTAGCGTTGGGAAGTTGTAATAATAAATATAAAGTAAGCAATTGTAATGTGCAATATTTACAAATAGTTGGTACCTAGTTTTCCAGTACATTCATTCAAGTAACAGGCATGAAGCAGCAGCAATATGTGTGTGTGCGTGCTTTTGAGTTAGTTCAGTTAGTGTGTGTGTGTGTGTGTGTGTGTGTGTGTGTGTGTGTGTGTGTGTGTGTGTGTGTGTGTGTGTGTGTGTGTGTGTGTGTGTGTGTGTGTGTGTGTGTGTGTGTGTGTGTGTGTGTGTGTGTGTGTGTGTGTGTGTGTGTGAGTGTGTGTGTGTTTTGAGTTGGTGCAGTATTGGGGCCGGGATTTATCAGTGTGTCTGTGTTGTATCAGTGTGTGTGTGTGTATGTGTGTGTGTGTGTGTGTGTGTGTGGGGGGGGGGGGGGGGGGGGGGGGTGGATAAGTGTTCAGCATTCTGATTGATTGGTGACCACTTAACCCTTCCCATGCACTGGTCATACAAAGAATTTAAATTACGTTTCTTCCTCTCCCATGCAGAGACATAGGTGTGGACATAGACAATTAGACATCAGTACACATACATTCCACCTAGAGTACCTATACACTTAGCCTACAGACATATAAAGTGCAAGACTTGGCAACAGAAGGCATACATAGAACATGTATTGAGACAAGGTATTGTTGTGCATTTTCAGTCATGTCCTATTGTGACGATTCTGACATAGTGATAGTAACATTGTGAAATAATAATAAATATAAAGTAACCAATTTGTAATGTGCAATATTTACAATGTCCTAGTATGACACTCTAAAGTACAAACCCCAACTCCGGTGAAGTTGGGACGTTTGGTAAACAGTGAATAAAATCAAAATGCTATAATTTTCAAAACATTCAATCTATTCATTAGATGGAGAATAGTGAAAAGACAACATATTAAGTGTTAAAACCGAGAAAAAATATTGTTTTGGGGGACATATGTACTCATTTCTAATTTGATAAATGCAACACTGCATTCTTATTCACTGTTTACCAAACGTCCCAACTTCACCGGAGTTGGGGTTTGTAGTAGTATTGGTGCATAGAGATAAATAAATTGATTCAGAGCTAAGATGTTTACCTTTGGGTCGGTAGGCCTAACTGGTTTTCCAGTACAGTCCTTTAAGTAACAGGCATATAAACCTTAAAGCTTAGATACAGCATTAATTATAGTAGTAGTAATAAAGTAATAAAGATGCCTATATGCTACCTGCTGCTGCTGAGCGGGCAAAGTGTACGTTGAACAAGTCTAAATAGCATGAATTAATCCAATGGTCAAACTACAAGCCATTAAATCTGGAATTTGGCCCAGATTACACATAGTTGGAAAAGGTTCAAATTCATTCATCATATCAAACACTGTAGCTTTAGACCAGGCCAGGGTGCATCTTCAGAATTTATTTCTCATTTTTGTCTGACTAGTTGGCTGTATGTGTACTGCAATACATATAAACACTTCACCGCTGTTGTGCCTGAGGTGCCTTGATCATTCCTTTCCCCCTTTTCAACATCACATCCATGTGTGTTTGTATGGGACACCAGAGACAACGTTACTTTATTTATCAGCCCTGTAACACATTCAGTATTTGGCAAGAGGGAGTTAAACAGTCTTTTGACCTTCATCCTCTAGATCAGTGTTTCCCAACCATGTGTACCACTTGCAAGCACACTGCAGGGGGTACATGGAAAAATGTAATTACACTGAAAAAAGAGGGAATGGCGGGTCTTCGAATTAACCTATATAAAGTAAATAGATGCAAAACGATTCATTAACATTCCTTGAGTAAACATGATTTCATCAAATAAGGATAATGTGTTCTTGGAGACTGCTGAATTTGCATGTTTCTAATGCTTTGAATGAACATGATTAAGTTGTGTCTGGGGTGGCCTCCAGTCCTGAGGTGGCGCTAGTGCACCACTTTCTAAGACAAGAAGAAGCCGGAAAGTTTCAGAGCCAGATAGCCGTTCGCCTCAGTCAGCTCGGTCCTACTCTTCAGTCTCATCTCGCTGGAATAGTGTTGTCATGTGTGAAGATCTACACGAAATTGAGTAAGTAACTGAATTACTTTCATTTATTGTGGGCGATGTAGAACTGCTCTTGTGTCTTTTGTGTGTGGAAGCTGAGCCAAAGGTGAAGTTAGACTCTACTACATTTACCCATGCAGTGCTCTTTGCTTAGTAACAGGTGCACTGCAAACACATGAAGTTGGCTATGCATCATGTTAATTTAGAAAAGAATGGAAAATATGTACATTTAGGATATTCAAAGGGTGTAGTAAAAACTGCTACAAACAATCTAGCTGGTCATCTTCAGTTAGCTATATTTGCGCGGGAGGGTCTGATCCGTTAATGGGGGAGGGGTGGTGGAGGTGCACAGCGAACTAGAACTTCATCGAACACGTTGCATGCTCACGAGAACAGAGGGCTGGCGTAGTTTTGGTGTGTTCATTTTAAGCCAAGTATTCTATTTTTAAAGTTTTTTGTTTTTTGACCCAACCCAGGTGTTTAATGCACACATGCACTTGTGGTCTTAACCGAAGATTAATCAAATGTAAGCTTTCCTGCACACAAAGTCAAAGAACAACCGACCTAGATAGAGTGCATATAACCTGAATTTAAACTTTGCACAGGGAATTGGATGAAACATGTGGGAATAGTATCCTATTTATTGAAGTGCATAGCACTTTTTTTTACTTCCACTTATGGTGCATTGCAAAGCATGCACTGCCTTGTTATCTCGTTTTACTTAGCCTATATATCTTCCTATTTTAAGTGGAGCATTGTTTACAAGTAGCCTAGTTTACAGAATGCATGCTCCTGTGCTGTTAATAAATGTTTAACCTCACCAATTCCTTCTTTCTTTCTTTCTTTCTTTAAGAACTTCTGGCACAGTGGCCTGCACTGTTCGAAGTCTGTAAGGTAAGACATTCAATGCTGATTGTCTTTAAGGTTTTTATATTGTGTGTGTGTGTGTGTGTGTGTGTGTGTGGGGGGGGGGGGGTGTGGCTTTCCCTAATGTTTATGATTTGTCAATCCTTTGGGCTCTTTATGTCTTTTCAGATCAGTGCTGAATTCAAAATAATCACCACAGTTCCCCTGCAATCAAAGCAACTGTTGCTGAATTGGCTGATGTAAGTTTCTGTCTTTTTCGCCTGTCTACTTGATGGTTCCTGAGCAGAAAGCCTTTAACTATTGAGTTACACCCCTGCATGTTAAAACCCCATAGAGAGGATCATGATCTGCCTTAGTAGTCATGGTACCAGTACATTCATATGCATGTTTCTTTTGGTGGCAGTCAGCTTCCCAATGTTGATGCCATTCATAGAATCCCAAAACAAATCAGTACCACCACCATTTTTGACCGTAAACATGGGACTGTTTTCTTTATACTTCTCCCTTGGCTACTATCACACATGCTTGAAACAATCTAAAGCAAATGTGTTCATCATGGTTTCATCAGAGACAAACAGACTTCAGATATGGATTGCTGGAACCATGTCCTCTGGTCTGATGACACCAACATGAACACATTTTTTCGGATGGTGTCAAGCATGTGTGGTGTTAACCAAGTGAGTAATACAAAGTAAACTGTCCCATGCTCATGGTCAAGTAGTGGTAGTGGGACAGACATGGTTTTAGGCTGGATGCATGGCGTCAATATTGGAAATCTGAATTTAACCAACATGTACCATGACAATTGAAGCAGATCATGATACAGTCTGCGATTTTAAAGGTGCAGAGAGTGATTTTTTTAAGTAGTTTATTTCCAGAACTCATGCTGCACAGGTTACAAATGTTCTCCTTTTCTTTCTTTCTTTCTTTCTTTCTTTCTTTCTTTCTTTCTTTCTTTCTTTCTTTCTTTCTTTCTTTCTTTCTTTCTTTCTTTCTTTCTTTCTTTCTTTCTTTCTTTCTTTCTTTAAGTTGTACAAGATGCACCATTTCTGAGGACTTCTGGCACAGTGGCCTGCACTGTTCAAAGTTTGCAAGGTAAGACATTCAATTCGGATTGTCTTTAATGTTTTTATTTGTGAATTACAGCGTTTTATCTCCTTTCTTGAATGTGTGTGTGGCTTTCTCCTAATGTTAATGATTTGATCGTTAAATCCTTTGGGCTCTTTATGTCTTTTCAGATCAGTGCTGAATTGAAAAGAATCACCAGTCCCACTGCAATCAGAATCAGAGTCGACAGAGTGCACCAGCTGTGAACGCGTTGTATGTCTGCCTAGAATATTGCATGTTTTATTTTTAATCATAAGTTATCAATGAAACTTATTGAGATGGGGAAAACTGTAAGAACTTCTTATTTCAGCCCCTTGACAGACAAGCCCTGCATGCCATATTACTGCACGCATGCACAAAGAGCAATGCAGTAGACTTTTCCTTCAAAGTCTCCTCGCAAGGAACAGTATATACCGTACCTGTATATGCATAATGAAACTTGTTCTCTTAATTGAGACGAGCTGACCCTTACATCTCTGTGCTCTGAAACATCTTAAACAGAGGATTGGCATCACTGGTTGTCTACTACAAGCTCCTTGTAGGTCCCAGCCAAGGAGACACAGTAGACCTGGGGTGTTGTTCCATATGAGAGTGAGCTTTTTCATTGGCCTGGGCCCACTGGTATTCCTGTGACACACCAAGTTTCATGTCAGTCTTGTCATGCTATGCAATGATCTTGCAGGCCACATAAAATTACTTCATGGGTCACAATTGGCCCTGGGTTTGAGTTTGACATCCCTGCAGAATGAAGGCAACTACAAAGCTTTGGCTCTGGTATTTGACGACTTCAGGCCAATTCACACCAGCGTTAAATCATCATCCAGGTCCCACATCAGAATTAGAACTGAGGAAATCTTGACAGTGGAACAGAGGACATGCTTTGGACTTTGCAGTAACCTACTGCCCATCTTAATGTTGATTTATTTGTTAATTCAAATGGCTTGGTTAATTTGTGTTTATTTACTTTTTTCTGTGTTGAATAGGTCATGGATGAAGTTGCCGTAGACGAAGCAGTTGAAGACATCACAATTGGAATCTGCTCTGACAGAAGATTGGGCATCCCACCCTTTGGACATTGTCAGTTTTAGTGTATGTCTGTCACACACGTGACACCCAATCGGAAAGGACTCTTTTTTTCAGCAACTAAAAAACAGCAGTTATTTTTGTTTCTTTAAGTGAAATGTACCTTTTTTCTAGAGATGTATTTGCTTGTATGCACTTCCAACTCCTTGCTGGTTTAAGAATAGCACTTGAGTGTGCATATGTTTTGTACGTACTGTGTTGATTTTGACCCAAACTAAAGACAAACAAAATACCAAAACTAGACTTAAATAAGACTGGGTAATGACACAAATGTGGTCACCAAAGAGGACAACCAAATGAATGGGGGACTGCCAGATGCATGCGCACATGCATTCAGTATACGCGCACATGCATTCAGTATACGCGCATGAACGCACACCTACAAGTGTGGACTAATGCACTTAGTCAATGAGCTAAAATAACTGTATGTAGAGTGAATTTTATTTGTGCCCGATGTGTTCACATGAATGCTAATCCAGCCAGAGAGCACTTTTTCACAGCAACCAAACAAATTATTTTCTTAAAGGTGCACTGTGTAGGATGGTGACCAGAGTAGGCAACTATGCTGCTCATTGAAACGGTGCTGCCTATTACAAACTGTGTCCTTTTCATGAATATTTACTCAGTAATAAACGTAAATGTATAAATGTTTACTAAAATTCTGTATTTCTAGAAATTCAAAATGACAGTCAGTGGAGAAGATTCCTCTCTTTCCCCCTTTCATGTATGGAAAGAGCAATTTCCCCAGTCATAACGACAACTTAAAGTTTGGTGGTGGTAAATATTCATGAAAAATGCAACATTTGTGCATGGGCAGCATGAAATCTCAAAATAAACTACTGAAAGTAATACACAGTGCACCTTTAAAGCGAATTGGACTTTCTTTCTGTTCACAGACCCTGCTTGTTGATTGGTCTAAGAGTAGCAGTTATTTGTAACTGTGCTTATGTTTTGTATATCTGTGTGCATTTTACATGCGTTCAGTGAAAGTCAATACATTTAATCACAGAATTCTGACTCTTTGTTGTTTTTGTTTGCACATGTACATCAAATTGTGATCTGCAATGCATTTGTATAGCCTAGACCTAATATGTTTACCATATGTTTTTTATTTATTTATGTTTTATTTTTATTTTGTGTGTGTGTGTGTGTGTGTGTGTGTGTGTGGGGGGGGGATTGAGACTTAAGAATCATGTTACTGAAATGTAGCTGTATGCATGATTTAGGTGATTCCATCACCTTTTAATAAACATGAGAAAAATACTTTCAAACTATGTCAAAGTTTTGTGTTTTTCCAACATATTTTCTGGTTAATGGAATACCAATTAATTGTTTAGGATTAAAGTGATTTCATCACCTCTGATTTAGATGGAAAAAAACATTTTGTGACTATTTTAAAAAATCACATAGTTCCAATACATTTTTATGATGCTGGAACATGAATAAGTTGTGTTAGGTTGAGGTGATCCAATCACCTCCGTTTATGGTGATAAAATCACTTAAACCTTACACAATAAAAATAGGGGAAGAAATCATGTTGACCTTACACAATTGGATTGTGTGGGACCGATGTACACATTAAAATCATGTAAATCCAACGAATATTTTCTTTCAGTGTATAACAAATATATGGAGTGTAGTCACATTGGGATAGATAATCAGATATAGAGCATTCACACATCAAGGCAAGGCAATTGTATTTGTATAGCACATAAGATACATGAATGCAATTCAATAAAAATGATGTAAAATAAAATAATGCGAAATAAAATAAAAATAAAAGCATAAGGCATGGCAGGTGAAAATAGAATAAAAAGTAAAAGCGAGAAATAAGGGGAAAAATCACAATAACACCAAAAACATTTTGATCTACAGTGTATAAGAGAAGGCATCAGAGAAAAGCTTTGTCTTAAGTCTGGTCTTGAAACCTATCAACTGTAGGGGCGTTTTTAACCTGCAAAGGAAGCTGATTCCAAACTTTGAAGAATAATAGCTAATGGCTGCCTCCCCGCACTTTGTTTTGACAGTAGTTAAAACCAGCAAGTTTCCCTTCATAGACCTTAGTAGGTGTGTGCAGCTGAAACATATCCAGTATGTACAGTATATCATGAAAGTGAATACACCCCTCACAGTTTTGCAGATTATTGAGTATATCTTTTCATAGGAAAGCATTACAGAAATTTCACTTTAGTTTTAGTTTTTTTCTGAGTGAACAAGAAATTTAAGCGGTTAAATATGTTGTTAAAAGGACACTAATCATTGTGTCCAAGTGACATTTCTGTAATGCTTTCCTATGAAAAGATATACTCCAAAATCTGCAAAACTGTGAGGGGTGTATTCNCTATCGTGATATACTGNAGCTGGGCCCAAACCCATTTAATGATTTGAACACAACTAGTAAAGCCTTTAAGTTGATTCTATAGCTTCCTGGGAGCCCATGCGGAGAGCTTAAAATCGGTGTAATGTTATCGAATCCTCTTGATCCTTGCAGCTGCATTTTGGATACATTGAAGCTGTTTGATAGTAATCTTGGGAAGGCCTATGAAAAGGGGTTTGCAGAAGTCAATCTTACTTGAAATGAATGTAGGCCTATGCACTATTTTTTCTAGATCTTGTTTTGACATAAGATCCTTAAAGTGGTGGTTCGCTATTCTAGAAATGTTCTCATCATAATTTTGACATTTGGTGCTGAACGGAGCATTTGGGTATCCAAGACTGCAGCCCCCCCACCTTCACATTGACTCAAATGGAACACTCAAACAATCGATCATAAAATGGCATTAAACTTTCGTTCGAGAAGACATGGAACTCACCGTGTGGTCAGTGGTAGACAGCGATAACATCTCTACTTCACCCCAGAAGTCACACAAACAGGGCTTAATGTCTAAAATAGCGAACCACCACTTTAAGTCTAGAAATGTTTTTCACATCATAAAAAGCAGACTTAGTAATGGCTTTCACGTAACTGTTGAGTTCACTATTGATAATGACACCAAGATTTTTGTGTCATCCTACTGATGACATTTGCTATTAGGTCATCTGCACACTGCGAAGTTTGACTTTGAGTTTCAGATAGTACTTGTTCAAAGAGAGCTGCTGTGCCGTCATTAATTAACCTCTTTCATACAGTTGCAACCTTATTCTGAAGCAGCAGGAATATACAAACATCAGCAAATACACTACACTCAGGGCCGCTGACAGGTTTGGCTGGGCCCGGGACAAAATTTTCTCAATGGGCCCCCCCTCCCAACACCAAAAAAGCCCCCCACCCCCTCATCCCTGACGGTCCCTACACAAAATAGTCAAACGCCCAACCACAACCACGTAATTCCCTTGTGCAGCTCCAAAACACACCACGTCGGGATGACAAGCCCATTTATAACGGATAAACAAAAACTTATTTACAACCTTACGGATATGGAATGAGAGAAGTTATGGTTTTCAAAATCCTATCACAATAAAATCCACGCTATTGTAGCCTATTACTTTAGCTCATGAATAGCACATTTTTCATCACATCGACCATTTTCACTTGACCAAGGGGAATCATGTCAAGGACGCGTATGTCCGCTGAACTTCCAGAGAGGGGAACAAGGCGGAGCACATTCATCTTGCGAGTGTCAAGTTCACCGCAATCAGAAACGAAAGTTACAGGTTACCCCAAAACGACACCGTTATAACCCATTCCTTACATTCAATTCTAGGCTATCTAAATGTCAATTTCACACGTTGACATGCCACTGGCTTATTTTAAACCAAATAAGTTTAAACCAGAGTCGAGTTACACTGGCTGTAATTCAGCTGACCGGGGATGATTCTCAAATCAATTCAGCCTGATTGGCGTGCGCGTGCCTGCCTGAAACTTTTGATTTGGACACATAATTGCAGAGTAAAGCGCAAATTCATAGATTCAATTACATAGGCGCATGAAACACATTGTAATTAAGCCGTTGTGGTAATCAAATTATTCGATACCCCCTGTCTCTCTGATACTGAATCCCGTGTGACTTGCTCACGGCCTCCTGTGCCAATGTTAGGCTACTTGACGACGGGGCTGGAAAAAGTTTGCCGTGTCTTACCTGGATCTGCTGCACAGCTGCTTTTACTGGTGCCCGCTACATCATTCCAGTCTTTCCTGAAATATTTAGCCAGAGAACCCCTCAGCCTTTTGGCTTCTTCCTCTCTTTTTTGATTTTCCTTCTTTTTCTGCGCTCCTGACTTGTGCATGTTTACTAACTGGCTCGCGCACACTGACCACTTATCGAATTCTGTCGTCTTTTTTTCTAGAAAAACCAAACCATTTTGGAATAGGGGTGATAGGGGGTTATTGGCCGTTTTTTCAAGGGCAATGAATACAAACATCTACAGTGCCCTCCATTATTATTGGCACCCCTGGTTGAGATGTGTTTTTTAGCTTCCAATTATTATTATTTTTTTCTAAATAATATGGGACCTTAATGGAAAAAAAGAGAAAAATCCAACCTTCAATACAAGTGCATTTATTCAGTGGGGAAAAAATCCTACATAAAATAATAATTATTTGACATCAAATAATGTGTGTCACAATTATTAGCACCCCTGTTGTTAATATTTTGTACAACCCCCTTTTGCCAACAAAACAGCACCTAATCTTCTCCTATAATGTTTCACAAGATGGGAAAAGACAGAAAGAGGGATCTTCAGCCATTCCTCTTTGCAGAATCTCTCTAAATCATCCAGAGACCTGGGTCCTCTCCTCTTCAGCTCGCCCCACAGGTTCTCAATGGGGTTGAGGTCTGGGGACTGAGATGGCCATGGGAGGAGCTTGATTTTGTGTCTGGAGAACCATTTCTGTGTAGATTTGGCCATATGTTTAGGGTCATTGTCTTGCTGAAAGACCCAGTGACGGCCCACCTTCAGCTTTCGGGTAGAGGGCAACAGATTTTGATTTAAAATGTCCTGGTATTTCAAAGCATTCATGATGCCATGCACCCTAACAAGCTTCCCAGGGCCTTTGGAAGCGAAACAGCCCCACAGCATCACTGACCCACCCCCATACTTCACAGTGGGTATGAGGTGCTTTTCAGCATGCACATCTTTCGTGGCACGCCAGACCCACTTAGAGTGTTTGTTGCCAAAAAGCTCAATCTTGGTCTCATCTGACCAAAGCACACGGTCCCAGTTGAAGCCCCAATACCGCTTGGCGAACTCCAGACGTTTGCGTTTATGATTGTGGGTGAGGAAAGGTTTTCTCCGTGCATGCCTCCCAAACAGCTTGTTGGCGTGTAGACAGCGCCTGATGGTTGATTTGGAGACTTTGTGACCCCAGGATGCTACCATTTGTTGTAATTCTGTAACAGTGAGCCTTGGAGATCTTTTGATTTCTCTTACCATCCTCCTCACTGTGCGTGGTGGCAAAATAAACTTGGGTCCTCGTCCAGGCTTGTTTACCACTGTTCCAGTTGTTTTGAACTTCTTAATTATTCCTCTCACAGTGGATATGGGCAGCTGCAGTTGAGTGGCAATCTTCTTGTAGCCTCTCCCTGACCTGTGAAGGTCGGCGCACATCTGCCTCACTTGTATGCTGTGTTCCTTTGTCTTTCCCATGTTTAAGAGTGGATAAGAGAAATGGCCTCGGTGTCACGTCATATTTATACCCCAGGGAAACAGGAAGTGATGAATTACTTATTAAATGTTCCTACATACTCTGGTAAACTTTGTAAACTACTGTAGAAATGACAGAAATGCTTCAATTACATTTATTTCCTGGGAATTGTTAAGGGTGCCAATAATTGTGGAACAGGTGATTTAATGAAAAATAATTATTTTTTAGTCAGGGATTTTTTTATTTTCCTACAATTCATTTGAGTTGAAGGCTACATTTTCCTAAAATTTTCAGTGTGACAGTATTCTTCTGCAATAAACACTGAATTTATTTTAAGGCTTTTAACACATCTCAACGAGGGGTGCCAATAATTATGGAGGGCACTGTATAAGTAATTGTTTGAATGCAAATAAAGCACTTTTCTACCCTAAAAAACAACACATTTTGAAGTGAACGTATCATAATTGAGCCCAACGTCATGGGCCCCCCTCTATTCCAGAATTCCCAGGGCCCGGGACAAAAAGCCCTTTAGTCCCCCCCTGTCGGCGGGGCTGCACACACTGAAAGTAAAATCTTTCACAGTCATTTTAACTTCAACACCTTTTGTAATACAATGGTCCAGAGTTTGTGGATTCTTGAACATTCCGAGTTAGGTTGAAGGTATCAATGAGAAACAGAAATTCCTTAGCATATACATTTTCTGAATTATCCACCTGAAAATTGAAATCACCTGTTATTATAAGAATATCAAACTGCAAGCAAATATTAGACAACAGCTCCTCCAGGAAAAGAGGTGGAGAAAGTCTTGGTGGTCTGTAAATAGTCAACAGCAGTATGTCGGAAGAACATTTTAGAACTGTGCTTAAATATTCAAAGCATGTAAAGTTACCAAGCACTGTCTGTTTACACTGAAAGATTGACTTGAAAATCATGGCTATACCACCCCCACGTTTGTTGGGCCAAGCAGCACTCATATGTATTACCATATCATAGCATAGTCCCATGCAAATGTGTGCAGCCATATCACAACATAGTACAAGTGAATGTGTACAACCATGGCATAGCCATATGACCAGGTGAATGTGTGTGGAGAAAGGAGGAACCACATTCATCTGTACAGATCCAGGTTTAATCAAAATATATCTGATGCATTTAGTTCAAATGTAAATCTGCACAAAAAAATTAAATAAAATATAAAAACATAGTCAACTGTCTGCACAAATTGGAAAACATCTACAAGAAGAAAGAGTTTCAATGTGGAAAACATCTACAAGTACAAGAGGGGAGAGTTTGAATGTGATATAGGGAGGCTATAGTAGTGTGCCACCACAAGGTAATCGTGTGTGTGTGTGTGTGTGTGTGTGTGTGTGTGTGTGTGTGTGTGTGTGTGTGTGTGTGTGTGTGTGTGTGTGTGTGTGTGTGTGTGTGTGTGTGTGTTTGTGTGTGTGTGGTGTGTGTGTGTGTGTGTGTGTGTGTGTGTGTGTGTGTGTGTGTGTGTGTGTGTGTGTGTCTGAGAGAGAGTGTCAGTGTTCAACAGCTTCATTACAGTTTACTCAGAGTCATATTGTATCTTTAATTTACACCCTGGATTCCTGAGTAGATCAGAGATCTGCTTCACTCCCGCGTATCCTAGGTTATTATTACCCAGATACAACTGTATCAGGTGTGATGAGGGCTTTGATGCCAGAGCTGAAGTAAGAACACAACAGCTCTTTTCTGTTATATTGCAGTCACTAAGCCTGTAGGGGGGAGAGAGAGAGAGAGAGAGAGAGAGAGAGAGAGAGAGAGAGAGAGAGAGAGAGAGAGAGAGAGAGAGAGAGAGAGAGATTCAAAAATATCCTGACCAAATACAGTATACACAGAGTGGCCGCCACTAAGCCTGGAGAAAGACAGAGAGAGAGAGAGAGAGAGAGAGAGAGAGAGAGAGAAAGAGAGAGATTTCATTTGCAGAGTTTATGAATCACACATTAGCAGAGTACAGTGATTGCAAATGAACATTTTATAAATAAATTAACATTCTAAAATTACCGAATAACAAATAATTGATCATAGATACGTATACCTCGGAGACTGACCAGTAGTGCTTATTTATATGTAATATTTATATTTTATAATAACGAATATACCATAATACAACAAATAGTGGTGATATGAGGTTTCTGCTGGAAGGCGTAGCCTGGACAGTATGACTGCTCCCTGCGGACGGAACGAATTGACCTTTACTTACCACAGCATCTGTAGTCTAAAGTCTGAATTCTTGAGTAGATTGGAGATCTGCTTCACTCCTGTGTCTCCTAGTTCATTATAGTCTAGATCCAGACGTATCAGCTGTGATGAGGGGTTAGATGTCAGAGCTGAAGTCAGAACAGCACAGCCCTCTTCTGTTATACCGCAACCACTAAGCCTGCAGGGGGAGAGAGCAAATTAAAAAACGATCCTGACCAAATATAGACTGAGTGGCTAAGTTGCTTTGGATTAAAAAACAAAGCCTGTAACTGTAATGTGATGTAGTGCACATTATCAACCAAGGACCAGAATCTTGTTGAAAACACCATCAAAAAACAAATGAAAACCTCTCATGCACCATACAGTTTGAAATCACTAACCAGAGTGCCTTCCATCTACAATGTGGGTCCTCCAGTAGAGCACAAAACTGCTTCACTCCTGCATCTCCTGGTATCTTCTTACTCAGGTACAGCTCACTCAGCAGTAAAGGGTTTCCACCCAGAACTGAAGTCAGATAGTCACAGGCTTCCTCTGCTGCACCACTCAACAGTCTAAAAGGGATGACATTTTTCTTACTGTCATTTACATTTTAATTATTCATTTATGAACATGCTTAATTTGATGTCACTCATTTCAGGCAGAATAACTACATGTAATGGATGCTTGAGATAAAAAAGAGGAATTTTAGATTGGTATACTTTGATGCATCTGGATTGTACACTGATATGCATATCAACAATGATGTTTTGTTTTCAATATGTGCACTGCTGTCCAACCATCTAGCATTAGAAGCTGAGCTGAGCATAGAAAAATCCAATCCAATTAATTCCAATCACTAAAACCACGTATTAATAACTCAATTCAAAATACATAAATATAAGCATGTACCATATGAGGCCTCTCAATTCCGCAAGACTTATTAATGACACAAATATCAAAAATACTCTTGCCTCAGTCTCGTTAGTTTACAGTCAGGGTCCTGTAAAATATCAGTGAGGAGCTTCACTCCAGAGTCTCCAGGGTCATTTCCTCTCAGGTCCAGCTCCTCCAGGTATGAAGGGTTTGATTTGAGAGCTGAGGCCAGTGCAGCATATCCCTCTCCTGTTAGTCCACAGTCTGACAAGCTAGAGGGAGAAGAATTTAGTCTGACAATCTGGAGAGAAAGGTCAATAATCAGATTTGTCCTTGATCTGAATAGATCTAATCTAACCGTCTGATCCAAATACAGTGTTTCTAGTCGAATAGCGTGTAGGTATCGGGCAGTACAGTAGACCTCACGTCATGGAACCTTTCCCAAAACAGAATCGGAAATGATTTATATATGACAACTAGATCAGACTACATACACCTTCCAATCCTATTAGAATTTTAATTCCATCAGTCATATTCATTTAGATTGTTCATGTGTAAAATTATATGTCCATGACAAAATATCTAGTGTTAATGTAACTGGATCATATTAACAACTTAACCATGACAAATAAACCTTCCAAATCACTTAGGAATTGTCATCAGCAATATTGACATTTATTCATGTGATTACTAATTCTGCAACATAAAAAGTCTGTTGTACTGTAAAATGTAGATTAGCATGCAGCTGTGGAGCATCAACGACAGTTAGATTTATATTTTTTCAATGAAAAATCTGACCTCAGTGTCTTCAGTGCACAGTTTAGGTTCTTCAGTCCACTACACAGTAGTTGGACTCCAACATCTCCAATGTGGTTGTCACTGAGATCCAGGTGTCTAAGCTTTGATGATTCTTTGCAGAGGACAGATGCTAGTGTTGAACAGCTCTGTTCAGAGACTTCACAGCTATTGATCCTGAAGAGAAATACAACCATACAATATCTATTGACAAGAATCAATCAATGAATAAAGAGGTTGTTCAAGCCATTGTTATGTTGTATTTGAACATTTTTATTGTAGTGCCATCAATCCATTAAACATATTTAATGATGATTAATCACATAAATGCCATAGTTAACTGGAGATAAATCACATTTTAATCACGTCTCATTGAAAATCATTGAAATACTTCTACAAAGCCACATCACAATGGAATGCTCTCCCAGGTGACCTGAGGAGCTGTGGCTCCTTCAAAAGCTTTAAGTCACAGCTTAAATATACTCTTAAAACGAATCAAACTTGTAACCTCTAACATATAGTGATAACTATGTCTTATGGTTAATGTTTTATTTCTTATCCTTTAAAGCAGTGGTGCTCAAACTGTGGTACGCGTACCACTAGTGGTACTTGAGACATCTCTGGTGGTACTTGTAATAATACATTTTTGTGCATTGATTTGAAGGCTGATGAAGTTGCTGCAGTTGAAAATGTCTCTTTGGTCTCACATTTTGTAATATTGAATTGTATGAATCTGAAAACATAATGCATGATGATGCCATTATGAACCTCATGTATTGACTGAAAAAAGTGAATAAGAAAGGCCTTTACTGCGATATGTTGGTTGTCAAGGTGGTACTTGGAGGGCTCAATATTTTCTCAGGTGGTACTTCACACACAAAAAGTTTGAGAACGACTGCTGTAAAGCTTCGGGGCTATTTGTTTTTTTTTAAGGTTTTGCACAACGTCTACTTAAACGGTTCCTGTGTCTGCATACTTTGACCTATCATGAAGTGGCTGGTACCATTTGAAAGTAGAGACTCTGTAGAATCATCAGGAAGTGACAGGGAGATTTTGTGATGTACTACCAAGGACTTACAGGGGTTAGAACATCTTTTTTTTCTGAAATGCGGTCATGAAGACCCCCTGGAAATTACTACATTTCAGCAGTTTAGCTGATACATTTGGCCTTGGAAACACATTTAAGACTTATTCACAAGTCTACTGAAGTTGTCTGTCAAAGGGGAACTTGATACAACTATATATGACCTTTCCCAAGACAATTATGTGTGGATATACACATGCGTTTTGCCAAGTGTCTTTTTGTAAAAAAAAATTATTAGTCAAAATGCACCCCCCATATAAGGTCTTGCTGTACAAGAGCCTTTTGAGCTAGAAGCCTTATAATGGTCAGCTCACATATGGAAGCATACCCCTTGAGGTGTTATACAGTCATCTGCCAACATGCGTTTTGCCAAGTGTCTTTTCGTAAACATTTTTAGTCAGTCAAAATGCACCCCCCGAATAAGGTCTTACTGTACAAGAACCTTTTGAGCTAGAAGCTTGATCATGGTCACATATATGCTTACCCCTTGAGGTGTTATACAGTCATCTGCCATGGTTGGATATGCCTTTTGGACAGTATTACAGAGATGCTGCTGTACAGTACTGTACAATACTGTACACTATGTACAGTAAAAACATGAGAAGAAAGGGGTGTTGTTGAGCAGATTTGAGATTCCTCTGTCCCTGGGTGTAATACAAAAGAGCTATATGAAGCATTAGAAAGCTGGACTCTGGACTATCATACAGTCTTTGAATTGAGTTTCTAGCTCTTGTTTTGTAGTAGCTGCAGTCATTCAAAGCACATGTGCCAACACGAAGCAGCATAAAACAGGACCTGCCTACTCATAAGGCTTGTCTTTCAGGGTAGGAATGTCACAGAGCCACCCCAGTGGTGCCCATGTCATCAGCAGAGTCTGGGGATCATGTGGAATACCATTGGTCATATGAAAAATACGTAAATGTAGGCAAAAACAAGCACAATTCCTGAGGGGAAAAAACATGATTGGGTTTTTTTTTCACAATAAAGTGGTTTAGTTTGAGTGGAGTTGTACAACTTATGGTTGAAATAAAGTTAAAAAAAAAGACTACACTACACACTACACATAAACCTTGGATTGTAACAGACATTTTGAGATAAGTTCATGTTTGGATGTCCACTCATCCTAGGAAGGTAGGGAGACATCAGGCCGGGGTGTTTGAGGGGGTCAAATTTGAAAGGTGACATTGTGTAATAAATTGATAATACATACAACATGTTCAAACCTCTGTAAAGTAGTGATAACCGTATTCCTGAGGGTCTTACCTGTCCAATGATATATAATGTTCCTGGGTTTATTACACCACCTGGATTACAAACAATTGCCGAATGAAGATCAAGTTGAAGTTAAGTCATTGGACCCGGTACAGTGCCCTCCGAAGCTTAAAGGGACACTGTGTGAGATTTTCAGTTGTTTATTTCCAGAATTCTTGCTGTCCATTCACTAATGTTACCTTTTTCATGAATACTTACCACCACCATCAAATTCTAAGTATTCACTATTTTCATACATGAAAAGGGGGATCTTCTCCATGGTCCGCCATTTTGAATTTCCAAAAATAGCCATTTTTAGCTGCAAAAATGACTCTACTTGGACCATACTAGAAAACATTTGTTTATTACGGTACTTAGTAAACTTTCATGTAAATATCAAATTTGGGATAGCCAACCCAGTTTCAATAAGCAGCATAGTTGCAGTACCTTTTTTGACCATTTCCTGCACAGTGTCCCTTTAAGAGGTTATAATATATATATATACAGTGCCCTCCATAATTATTGGCACCCCTGGTTGAGATGTGTTAAAAGCCTTAAAATAAATTCAGTGTTTATTGCAGAAGAATACTGTCACACTGAAAATTGTAGGAAAATGTAGCCTTCAACTCAAATGAATTGTAAGAAAATAAAAAAATCCCTGACTAAAAAATAATTATTTTTCATTAAATCACCTGTTCCACAATTATTGGCACCCTTAACAATTCCCAGGAAATAAATATAATTGAAGCATTTCTGTCATTTCTACAGTAGTTTACAAAGTTTACCAGAGTATGTAGGAACATTTAATTAGTAATTCATCACTTCCTGTTTCCCTGGGGTATAAATATGACGTGACACCGAGGCCATTTCTCTTATCCACTCTTAAACATGGGAAAGACAAAGGAACACAGCATACAAGTGAGGCAGATGTGCGTCGACCATCACAGGTCAGGCAGAGGCTACAAGAAGATTGCCACTCAACTGCAGCTGCCCATATCCACTGTGAGAGGAATAATTAAGAAGTTCAAAACAACTGGAACAGTGGTAAACAAGCCTGGACGAGGACCCAAGTTTATTTTGCCACCACGCACAGTGAGGAGGATGGTAAGAGAAATCAAAAGATCTCCAAAGCTCACTGTTACAGAATTACAACAAATGGTAGCATCCTGGGGTCACAAAGTCTCCAAATCAACCATCAGGCGCTGTCTACACGCCAACAAGCTGTTTGGGAGGCATGCACGGAGAAAACCTTTCCTCACTCACAATCATAAACGCAAGCGTCTGGAGTTCGCCAAGCGGTATTGGGGCTTCAACTGGGACCGTGTGCTTTGGTCAGATGAGACCAAGATTGAGCTTTTTGGCAACAAACACTCTAAGTGGGTCTGGCGTACCACGAAAGATGCGCATGCTGAAAAGCACCTCATACCCACTGTGAAGTATGGGGGTGGGTCAGTGATGCTGTGGGGCTGTTTCGCTTCCAAAGGCCCTGGGAACCTTGTTAGGGTGCATGGCATCATGAATGCTTTGAAATACCAGGACATTTTAAATCAAAATCTGTTGCCCTCTGCCAAAAAGCTGAAGCTGGGTCGTCACTGGGTCTTTCAGCAAGACAATGACCCTAAACATATGGCCAAATCTACACAGAAATGGTTCACCAGACACAAAATCAAGCTCCTCCCATGGCCATCTCAGTCCCCTGACCTCAACCCCATTGAGAACCTGTGGGGTGAGCTGAAGAGGAGAGTACAGAGGAGAGGACCCAGGTCTCTGGATGATTTAGAGAGATTCTGCAAAGAGGAATGGCTGAAGATCCCTCTTTCTGTCTTTTCCCATCTTGTGAAACATTATAGGAGAAGATTAGGTGCTGTTTTGTTGGCAAAAGGGGGTTGTACAAAATATTAACACCAGGGGTGCTAATAATTGTGACACACATTATTTGATGTCAAATAATTATTTCTTTATGTGGGATTTTTTCCCCACTGAATAAATGCACTTGTATTGAAGGTTGGATTTTTCTCTTTTTTTCCATTAAGGTCCCATATTATTTAGAAAAAAAATAAAATAATTGGAAGCTAAAAAAACACATCTCAACCAGGGGTGCCAATAATTATGGAGGGCACTGTATATATATATATATATATATATATATATATATATATTTATATTTATATTTTATTTGGGTGGGGGCGTGTGGGTGTGTGGGCGAGACGAGATGAGATTCAAAGAAAACTAAATGACAAATCATATGACTGAACAACAGACCTATTTAACCGACTTTTTAAATGTTTTATTATGACTCATGCATGATGTGAACTTTTAATAAACTTCTTCCTCTACAAATTTTAATTAAAATACATTTTTATAAAGGTTGAAAGACATTTTAAAAAATTAAACTAGGGTTGTAAATTTATTAAAAAAAATAATGTAATTCATTACATACTTTGTAATAAATTAATCTAATTTAATATCATTTTTATCATCCCCATATGGGATACTTGACATGAGAGAGAAAAGTGGAAAAAGGATCAGGGCAGCCACTAACGATTATTGGAAGTTGGAACAGACAGTGCAAACACAAAGTTAACATCCAGTAACTTGGAAAAACTACAAACTTTTCGGCCATGAACACATTGCTGTTTCATTGAAAGAGATGTTGTTGTATTCTGCAGTCTATTTCTCACTCTGGCAGCATTCATGCAGCTAAGTCAACAAGGACCATACCACACAACTGTAACCTCAACATTTAGCACTGTCTATGTATTCTTATGTCAGTGCAGTGGTGGATCCAGGTGGGTGTCATTGTGCAAGATTAATGCCCTAATAGTTTGCCTAAATTAAAGTACTAACGTCAGTTCTGGCCAGGCCATGGTAGTCAAGAAGCTTGCTGCCCTCCCCTTCATCTAATTAATTCCTAATTGATCCAGGTGCATTCTCTCAGCTGATAATCTTATTTCCCTAGCGATTGGCCACACGGCTTCGGCACACCTTTTAAATTCTATCCACTTCCTCTCAACTGTATGCTGCTCGGTTTTTGCTACCCACCACCTCCCCTGCTCCACCTTGTCGTGTATGATGTGACATGTTCTCTTGTCACGTCGCTTGGCTCTGTTCATGGGGGTTATCTCTCGCCCTGTCCTGCTGGGGTGAGAATTCCCTAAACTGCTGCTGCCCCCTGACTAAATGCTTTTCCATGCTGCTCATGGAAATAGGGGGGTTCCTCCGAACAGAGCTATACCGCCAAATGTAATTCATAATTTCAATAAAAGAAATTGCATTTATATTCTTCTCTTGTGTTTCTTGACTGAAATGGTTCTGACAGAATTATGCTAATTAGATCGCTAGTTAGCTGATTACCGTTTGCTGAATAGACTTTGCAATTGCCATGAGCTCCCACTGAAGAACTGACAGCTTTCTTGTTTTTGCAGTTTGTGGTCCATGATTACAAATCCCCATCACCATTTATTACATAATTCCGCTTTTAATGGTTTATTGGTGGAATAGGCCTACAGAGCACATTGCTTGCCGTCACACCATCTCCCTGCACGTGCCTGCAGCTGCAGTGTCCCCTAAACAAACGTTCTCACCTCTCCCTGTGCACGTTTACTGGTGCACGGGATGGTAATGTAATTACTTTATTGAAACCGAAAATTGCCCAGCATATGCGCATTGGAGGTTGTATGTTGGAGTAAATGACCTACAAAGTACTATCAGGATTTAAAACTCATTATGAGTGATTTTTGCAAACTTCTTAACACTAGAACTACCAGGATTTTTCTGCCTACCTAGAAGTACCAGAGAGGGGTCATTTGACCCGGCGGCTTTTACCTAATATACTAATCACTCATTTTGTTATGGTAATGAGGCTGTTAGGGGCCGTGTGTGGGGTGAGGGGTGAGGGGGTCACACCTTACAGTGCTAACAGCCAAGACAAACAGGGACAGACAGCTTCTTCCCAAGGGCTGTCAGCCTCCAAAATCACCACAGGTAAATAGCAACTTGCATGAAGATATCAGCAGCAAAGACAGATAGCACAGTTTGGCGGACAGTGTGTTACAGTTTTTCTCCATTGGTTTGGCTCATTTCTTGAAACTGAGATGTCATTCTCAAAACATGGACAAATCCCAAAACTAATTTGCAGTTCCTCACAACAGAATGGCATTTATCATTGCTTTCATCAAATTTCAAATGCTTTTGTACATGTCTCAATCATTTAGTACATCCTTGCAAATGGCTATGTACAAGTATCCTACAATTAACACAATCAGCTTACATTTAGTAGAATTTTCAAATGAATGTACCTTGCTGATCTATCCCAATTGGTTGATTCTCAGTGTAATGGTTGTCCTGAAAACATGTCAGCACATTTTCTTCATGTAAGTCATCAATGAACGTGTGAATGTCCCATGTGATCATGACGAATCATATGACTGCAACCAGATAATGGTTGAATTACAGTTTTTCTCGATTGATTTGGCTCATTTCTTGAAACTGAGATGACATTCCTATAACCATTGGGTCATTTGGCCAAACATTCTTACACTTCTGCACAACAGTTCAGATAACTAGCAAAATGTCATATACCTCCCAAAACACCTCATTCTTGCATCAGCACTAAACCGTCTCACATATAAATAGTCAGTACCATCAAAATGGCATAGATCCTTCTCAGTTGCTTTGGCTTTGCATTCATTTAGTCCTTCTGTCAAAATAAACTGGATGGTTCAGCATAACTTGGATCCTCTTCACTCGCTCATATCACCCCAAAAACAGTTTACCCATGTGTCAAAACTAAATTTCTTCCCCACATATATCATCAGTACCCCCAAAATACATTGTCCCTTTGCCATTGTGTAAGCACTGCCAGTCAAAATGGTTAGGTGTTTTATCTACGTTCAGCTAACAGATTTCGACTATGTATAGTATAAAAATGAAAAAGTGAGTGAAACCATTGAAGTTTGGCAACACAGATAATTTACCAAGGACATTTATCAGTAACTTTCTTTACTGTAAATTCATATACAGAAAGTAATGCCCATATATCACAGGTTTCTCATGGGTTTGGCTCATTTCTCAAAACAGAGATAAAATTCTCAAAATAACATGGACAAATGCCAAAGCAGCAATTGTTCAAAACAGAATGTCGTTTGAAAAAATGTCATGAAATTAGCCAAATAACAGAGGAAACTGTAGTATACACGGTTGTAAAATTATTTTCTACTAACTAGTAAAGTTACAATACCATCTGACCTGTTGAACACTGTCATGAATTTACTATGTAATGAAATTCTTAAAATATGATGTCCTTGACTGTTTTGGGAATTGCGTAGACCACTTTGCATATGATGACTTACACAATGAAATAATGCTGACGTGTTTTGGAGAGGGCAACCATTAGACTGAGAATTGTCTAATTCGTTTAGATAAGCAAGGTCAATTTATTTGGAAAATGTGCTAAATGCTGAATGTGTCAACTGAAGGGTATTTGTACATATCCATCTGCAGAGATGTACTAAACATTTGAGACATGTACAAAGCATTTGATATCTGATGAAAGCAATGAAAAATGCCATTCTGTTTTGAGAAATTGCAAGTTGGTTTGGGGATTTGTCCGTGCTGTTTCGAGAAATTAGCCAAACCAATCGAGAAAAACTGTAACGTGTGAATCTCCCATGCCATGTGACCATAACGACTCATGTGAATGCAACCTGGCAATTGTTAGATGGATATATAAATATAAATACCAGTGCATGTGGACTACTGCTTCACTTCCCTCAAGAATTTTGTGGTGAAAGAAGCTCCTCTCCAAGGAACGAAGATGCAGAGATACAGCACTCAACAGGCATTGGAAATGATCCACACACGCACACACACACACACACACACACACACACACACTCTGTTTCTCAAGTGACAGCTGTGAGCTGCTAACAGCCACATTTCCACAACAAAAGGAGTGTCCGCAGGGGGTCCAAAGGGTCAAATGACCCTCTTGTGGGGCTTTTAGGTAAAAAGGTCAATTGACCCCTCCGTGGTAGTTCTAGTGTTAAAAGCTGCTTGCTGGTTCACACAAAAATCTCGCGAGACAGATTTCTAAGGTGATGAGAAATCTCGCTGAGTTTCATCTCGCAAGATCTCGTGTCACTAGAGTTTGTAATATTTAGAATGAATGTTTTACCTCAGTGTCTCCAGTGCACATTCTGGGTTCTCCAGTCCACTACACAGCAGTTGGACGCCTACATCTCCAATGTGGTTGTCACTCAGATACAGGCGTCTGAACCTCGATGGTTCTTTGCAGAGGACATATGCGAGTGTTGCACAGCTCTGATCAGTGAGCCCGCAGCTGTCGACCCTGAAGGGGTTAATTACAACCAGTGACTAGAAACTCTATTGACAAAAATCAATTCAATTTCATTAATATTTCATTGTTGATGAGCCAAAGAAAATTGTTTTGAAATTCAAACATTACAAATCAATCATTGTTTAACCTTTTGCATTTGACGCAAACTTTAACCCCAAGTATTGGGTTCTTTCATGTGAAATCAGACACTTTGGAACCCGACCGACTAGGGATGCAAACGATTAATCGATTAATCGACTTTAATCGATCAATGCATTAATCGATTAAAAAATATTAATCACAATTAATCGACAATTCAACTGACAAGAGACCCAGGTGAAATGGGCATGTGAAGAGTGTGTGTGAAGAGTGGTGTGAATAGTGGGAATATTTAAATCACCTTTGGATTAAAGAATTGAAATAGAAATAATTTAAATATGGTATTTTATCTCAATTTTCATACATTTTTTAGATATAGTAGGTTTTTTTCGAGAAACATTGAGATTTTGGGGGGAAAATGCCGCTTATCAATTAATCGTAAGTCGATCGATAAGGCTATCAACTAATGATTAATGAATTAATCGATAATTTGCATCCCTACGACCGGCTCAGATTTGAATACAACTTGGTGTACCTTTTTAGTAGCAAGTTAGAACCCCAGAACTGCATTTGCATCAATCTGGCACTAAAACTAGAGAAACGGACATGCCGTTGACGTTGTTTGAAAGCTCTTTTCTGTCTCTATGAATTACACAAACAAACTGGAACACAACAGTTATCAGAGTATAAAATTATGATGATTAAAATATTAAAAATATTATTATTTATGGCCCTGCCGCGGCCTAGCGGTAGGGCACTCGTGTACCATGTGGCTGACCCGGGTTCGATTCCTGCCCCGGGTCCTTTGCCAGCCCTTCCCCGTCTGTCTCTCCCCGCTCGTTTCCTGTCACCATCTTCACTATACTATCATAAATAAATCAAAAATAATCAAAAAGACCAAATATATATATATATATATATATATATATATATATATATATATAAAGAAAGCCGATCAGAAATCACACGTGTAAGGATATCCATACATCATCCCAAACATGAGGGTTATATTGCTTTTATACAATAGGTTCCTTTGTCAACATATGATAAAAACAATATAAAATAATGATAAAAATAATTGGTAACACTTTATTTTAGGGATACATCTATTAGTACTAATACGTACAATATTAATGTCTGTGTAAGTAACTTGTAAGGCATGTACTAAGCAAAAATCAAACAGTTGTTAAGCATGTATTCACAAATGTTTTGTTCATGCCCAATTAGGGATTTGTTACTAATATAACCTTAGTAAGGACCAGTAAGCCTATATTTCTATTTATTAGTAAGTAGTAAGTGGCAGAATACAATGTGTATAAGCTCCCGACACACTGTGTGAACAAACCCTGAACAGTGTGAAAACAGATGAGGAATAAGGGTCCCTATTCTAAAGTGATGGCTCAGGGCCTCCGCACTACCAAAGTCCCCCTCGTTACCTAGGGCCCCCACACCACCCAGGCCCGCACTAGCCTCTCTGACCTACAAAGTGTAAGGGTATATTAAATAGTTAATTCTTACCCAGCTGAGTCATCTAGTTGTCTCTTTTTCATAACAATGTTGGGAACAGGAGCCTTTATATAGCAAGGATTGAACGTACACTTGTCAATGGCGGTGGGTTGGTGAGATGTATTTTTTTTCATGTACCACTGAGTTTTAATTGTAAAAAACCCCAAAATAAATGCAGAACATTAGAATAATAGTTTTGAAGCAAAACTAAACTATTCTTTTGTGATAATTAAGTTAATGTTTGAGAACATTAGCTTCAAGAAGTGCAGTGCATGATTGGTACGCAATCTATGCCAACACACAACCTACCTACGACCTTAGCTCCTCCCTTCACTCGTGAAATTGAGTTGCTATCCAAACAATTTGCCATGTACGTAACAACAGAAATATTATCATTGCTGCATTGGCCATGCATTGCATTTCTGACTAAGGGCGTACCCATCATACATGCAACTTTTTTATCACAAAGGAAAAACTTAGTTTCGCTTCCAAAGTATTACTCATCGTTATATTCTGCATTTATTGTAGGGTTTTTACCAGAGGTTGCGCTAGACTTTTTCACAGTCCGTCATTTTGACGGACAGGGTCGAAAAAAATCCGTCATCGCCTATTTTTTAAATTCTCCATCTCCTTTCTCAAAGTGGGGGGTCGCGACCCCGCACCGGGAACAACACATGCGCAATTGCGGCCAATTGAGAGTAAACCGCTGTGAATACACCCCCTTTCACTCGACATTCATTCTCCAACTTTGAGGATGGAGTCAATTTTGCTTTCCACTTTCTCTCTCTGCCCCCCTCATTGCACTGTTTAAAAAGCTGCAGATATCTCTCAAGACGCGCGTCTGATTCAGTGTCCAGCGGTCACCACAAGTACTTTTTTAAAAGACGCGTGCAGGGCTTTATCCAACAGCTGCAACAGCTGTCAGTCACTCGTTTGGCTCTGATGCACCGATTGTAATACAAAGGCGCAGTGTTAAATAATATTCGCGTTGGGCTTCAAATGCACGATGGAAAGGAAAGCCGCCTTGAAGCAGAAAGGTTTAGCCCAGGCAGTCGACAAAGGCACTGAACCCTACAATAGGAAGACGACCAGATTTCGCAAAACTTTGTTGAAAAATATCAGCGGCGGTAAAGGGAGCCTCTCTATACGCAGCCCCATCGGCTTATATGTTGGCTCTGGGATGCGCGGTAAAGTTGTCTGAATAAAAATAATAGGCCTAGCCTATAATGGGTGAACCAGCTATCGAAATTACATTACATTACATTACATTACATTACATTACATTGCATTTGGCAGACGCTTTATAACCAAAGCGACTTTCAAAAGAGGACATAATCAAGCCAACATCACAAGCAAATACAAAGTGCACAGGAGATATACAGAACAACAAGTGCAGTTGCAAAGAGGGGTTAGTTGTTGTGTTTTTTTTTTGTTTTTTTTTGTTTTGTTTAAATATAAAGAGTAAATAACGAGTACACACACACACAAACACACACTCACAAACTAAACTAAACTAAACATCATGTCAGGAGTCTGCCCTGGGGCAAGGCCAGTTCAAGCATTAGTCTAGTAGATTCTCTCGAAAGAGGAATGTCTTTAGTTGTTTCTTGAAAGCTGCAAGAGATGTGCTCAGTCTTGCTGCCTCTGGGAGACTGTTCCACCACTTGGGTACCACAACGGAGAACAATCTTGACTGGGAGTACCTAGAGCGACTGGATGGCAGAGCCAGACGGCTTGTGCTGGATGAGCGCAGTTATCTTCCAGTAACATAAGGCGTTAGTAGGTCCTTCAGATAAGCTGGGGCCGTTCCTGTGATGGTTTTGTAGGCAAGGGTCAGTGCCTTGTGCTTGATCCGGGCGGCGATCGGTAACCAGTGCAACTCAATAAATAGAGGAGTAACATGGGTCCTTTTGGGTTGATTGAAAATCAACCGTGCCGCCGCATTCTGGATCATCTGCAGATGCTTTAGCGCACAAGCAGGTAGACCTGTCATGAGTGAGTTGCAGTAGTCAACGCGGGACAGGACAGTGGCCTGGACCAGTCGTTGTGTAGAATATTGTGTCAGCACAGGTCTGATATTCCGTACGTTGGACATCTGGATT
The DNA here is from genome assembly GCF_034702125.1 of Engraulis encrasicolus. Classification (NCBI taxonomy): domain Eukaryota; kingdom Metazoa; phylum Chordata; class Actinopteri; order Clupeiformes; family Engraulidae; genus Engraulis; species Engraulis encrasicolus. Next base: position 133,623 of record NW_026945621.1, on the reverse strand, counting down.
CGACAGGTCCGGGTGACCGAGTTGATGTACAGTGCCCTCCATAATTATTGGCACCCCTGGTTGAGATGTGTTAAAAGCCTTAAAATAAATTCAGTGTTTATTGCAGAAGAATACTGTCACACTGAAAATTGTAGGAAAATGTAGCCTTCAACTCAAATGAATTGTAAGAAAAGAAAAAAAATCCCTGACTAAAAAATAATTATTTTTCATTAAATCACCTGTTCCACAATTATTGGCACCCTTAACAATTCCCAGGAAATAAATATAATTGAAGCATTTCTGTCATTTCTACAGTAGTTTAAAAAGTTTACCAGAGTATGTAGGAACATTTAATTAGTAATTCATCACTTCCTGCTTCCCTGGGGTATAAATATGACGTGACACGAGGCCATTTCTCTTATCCACTCTTAAACATGGGAAAGACAAAGGAACACAGCATACAAGTGAGGCAGATGTGCGTCGACCTTCACAGGTCAGGCAGAGGCTACAAGAAGATTGCCACTCAACTGCAGTTGCCCATATCCACTGTGAGAGGAATAATTAAGAAGTTCAAAACAACTGGAACAGTGGTAAACAAGTCTGGACGAGGACCCGAATTTATTTTGCCACCACGCACAGTGAGGAGGATGGTAAGAGAAATCAAAAGATCTCCAAAGCCAAGGGGTATTGGGGCTTCAACTGGGACTGTGTGCTTTAGTCAGATGAGACTAAGATTGAGCTTTTTGGCAACAAACACTCTAAGTGGGTCTGGCGTGCCACGAAAGATGCCACGAAAGAAGACACTCACGCAAGCACACACACCCACCATACCGAACCCCAAATGTAGCCTCACACACCTAGGCTACACACCATGAACACACCTACACACCTAAACACACCCTTTCACTGTTATTTCACCTCGCTCATAGTGCAAAACATTTCTTTATGTGGGTTTTTTTCCCCACTGAATAAATGCACTTGTATTGAAGGTTGGATTTTTCTCTTTTTTCCATTAAAGTCCCATATTGTTTAGAAAAAAAATAAAATAATTGGAAGCTAAAAAACACATCTCAACCAGGGGTGCCAATAATTATGGAGGGCACTGTAGTTGGAGCATGACAGCTCATCATCAATCATGACGCCGAGGTTTTTGGCGACTTTGTTTGGGGTCATGATGGTGGAGCCTATCTTGAGGTTGATGTTGTGACTGAGCGACTCTTTAGCTGGGATCACCAGGAGCTCTGTCTTGGCCAGGTTCAGCTGTAGGTGGTGGTCCTTCATCCATGCTGACAAGTCGGTGAGGCAGGCAGAGATGCGTTCCGAAACCGTGGTGTCCTCTGGACGGAACGACAGGTACATCTGGGTGTCATTAGCATAGCAGTGGTAAGAGAACCCATGTGTTTGAATGACACGTCCCAGGGAGGAGGTGTATATTGCAAACAGAAGGGGTCCCAGCACTGATCCTTGGGGTACGCCTGTGGAGAGGGTGTGAGTCGTAGACAGCTTCCCTTGCCATGACACACTGAAGGTGCGTCCAGAGAGGTAGGAGTTGAACCATGAGTGGACAACGCCTGTGATTCCCATGGCTCTGAGTATCCTCAGGAGGATCTTGTGTCTTGTCAAAGGCTGCAGACAGGTCTAGTAGTATGAGGACCGAGGATAGTCCTTCCGTTCTTGCAGTCCTTAGAGCTTCAGTCACTGAGAGTAACGCAGTTTCAGTTGAATGTCCACTTCTGAAACCAGATTGTTTTGGGTCCAGTAATCCGAAGTTGGTGACCTGTTTTGCAACTGCCCTTTCTAGCGTCTTGGATAGGAAGGGAAGCAGTGAGACAGGTCTGTAGTTTTCGACATGAGCAGGGTTCAGTGTAGGCTTCTTCAGTAGTGGTGTCACCCTTGCTTGTTTGAAGGCGGAGGGGACAGTGCCGGAGGAGAGTGAGGAGTTCATGATGGATGTGATTGCTGGGACCACTGTTTGGGCAATGTCTTGAAGAAGGTTTGTGGGCACTGGGTCTAGTAGGCAGGTGGTGGGACGGCTTCTTGTGATGAGTTTGGAAACGTCTTCTTCAGAGAGCAGAGTGAATTCATGAAGTGTTGCAGGAGTCGCCGTGTTTTCCAGGGGGGTGTCTTCTGGACGGGAGGGCGGCTCACAGAATTGCTTGCTAATATTTGCCGTCTTTTCCGTGAAGAAGGTGGCAAAGTTGTGTGGGTTCAGGTCTGTGGGCGGAGGAGGGGGGGGAGGGTTGAGCAGTGACTTGAATGTAGAAAACAACTTACGTGGGTCTGTAGTGTTGCTGATCTTGTCGTTGTAGTAGGTCGTCTTGGCAGCTGTTACAGAGGCGGAGAAGGAGGCTAGTAGAGATCTAAGTTTTTCGAGATCAGATGGGTTGCGGGTTTTGCGCCATTTCCTTTCTGCCGCTCTGAGGGTGGTACGTAGAGCTCGGATGGTCTCTGTCAGCCATGGTCGCGGTTGTGAAGGTCTTGCAGGTTTAGTGACTAGTGGGCACAGGTTGTCGAGGCAGGAGGTCAGTGTGGAGCTGAGTGAATCTGTAGCAGTGTCAACATCGAGTGAGGAGAGCACGCTTGCTGAGGGAGGGGGGGTGGGTGTAGGGTCGGGTAGGGAGGTGGTGAAATGGAGGAAAAAGTGGTCTGAAACATGCATTGGTGTTACCTTGATGTTTTCCGCTTGGCAGTCCTTAGTCATGATCAGGTCGAGCTGGTTACCACTCTTGTGTGTCGGAGGGCAGCTGGCTAGTTGAATGTCAAATGACTTCATCAGGGCCTTGAAGTCTGTGGCGTACGGCTTCTCTAGATGTATGTTGAAGTCGCCGAGGACAAGTAGGGGGCCGCCTAGGTCCGTGATGGAGGAGATCAACGTCCAGTTCGTCGACAAAGTCGCCTAGTGGTCCTGGGGGATGGTAGACCACAAGTGCAGACACCTTGATTGGAGCTGTGACTTTCATGGCATGGTATTCAAAGCAGCTGTAGTTATTGGCAGGCAGCAGGGGGGCATAGCTCCAATGCTTGTTGATAAGGATCCCTGTTCCGCCTCCTCTTTTCTTTAGCCGACTGGTGTGTGAAAATGAGTAGTTAGCTGAGAGTGGGGGGGGGGGGGGGGGAGCAATGAATCACTTTAGAATAGGGACCCTTATTCCACATCTGTTTTCACACTGTTCAGACAGGGTTTGTTCACACAGTGTACCAGGAACTTATGCACATTGTATTCTGGCCCTTACTGCTTACTCATAAATAGAAATCTAGGTCTACTAGGTCCTTACTAAGGCTATATTGGTAATAAATCCCTTATTGTGCATGAACAAGACATTTGCTAATAAATGTCTAACAACTGTCTGATTTTGCTTAGTACATGCCTTACAAGTTACTTACTAAGGCATTAATATTGTATGTATTAGTGCTAATAGATGTATCCCTAAAATAAAGTGTTACCAAATAATTATAATAAGGGTCAAAGTAAATTTTTCACAAACACATTATGTGTTAGGCAGATGCCTATCCGCTCAAGAAAGTATTTCTTATGTCTGTCAAGTTGCTGTGCAACTTTCATTCCCTTGTACACGTTTATTTGGACGTTCGTGTGGACTGTGCATAGGCTAGAAATCTAGACACTCCCTAGTGACCACAAATTGAATTCACTCCCGGGGGCAGTCTAGTAACTCCTGGTCGCTTTGCGAGACTGAAAATCCAAAGATGACAGAGCCAATCAAATCCTGAGAAGCGAGATGGGGGGCCTGGCTACCTAGTAAACACAGAAAACTTTCTAAGAAGAAACATGACGGACGTCCGTGCTACTTACAACACGTTTTATCTTAATTTAAAAAGCCTGAATGATAATACATTTCCTGGCTGCCATGGATTGATGTAAAAATACACCATGAACTTATCTGACACAAATAGATCACTACACATTACCATTTCATCACACAATGTTTTAAGATAGCTCGGTAAGCTAATTTGAGCATGTTACAGAACCAGATAGTCACACACTATTATCAGACCATACTAGTACTACCACAGTAGGTGTAGAATGAAATTGCTGCCCCAATTTCTAATAAGACACATGTCATTAAAAACGAGACATTTGGGAGCTTTGAAAGTCTTTAAGTAGCTTACTAAATAGATGGGAATAACACCTAGTCTACCGAGCTAGCGGCTAGCCAACCTGTCGTCAATAACACAGAGCAGCTAGGTATCCAGCCTTGTATTAGTTCTATGGGTATCTAGCCAGCTAGCTAACACCGAACATGCCATATTGACAACAATCATAAATATAACCATTTAACAATCCCCAAATTGCTCTCAATATTTCGCTGGTTGATCAAGCAGGGCCATGTGGTTGAAAACAAGGAATTTTCTGAACTGTGTAAGTGAAAACACGATTTATAAGGAAACTTTTTGGTGGCTGTGGTGATCACACACATTCATTTCCATGAAGGCACAAAGTTGCCGCTCGACCTACAAAGGGGCATGTCGCGTGCACATTCTGAAAGACAGCTGTGATGTTACATAGAACTGTGTGTGGATTCAGTGTGATTGGTTGTTGCACCATCCTATTGTGTGGCGTTGAGTGCCAAGGCATTTTGATCAGTGCTCCGAACCGGTTCAAGGAACGAAAACCGAAAACGAACGGAATTTTACACAATTTTACGGAAACAGAAACGAAAACAAAATGGTCTTCAACTGTTCCGGAATAGAAACGTTATTCTGAAATCATCAAACCAGTTAATAATGTTTGTTTTTTTTCGTTCTGTCTATATATTTTATAAACCTTTCACAAAAGCATAGTCCTATCCTTGTTTGTTATTGTTTTTTTCCAAAAGAAGCGCAGGTTGCCCGCAGAGTGTCACTGGTTAGGCCTTTTATTTTCGTAGCCCATAAGTGGCCAATCCGCAGCTCTTTGCCTGGTGTCACGCGGGTCTTACGTTCATGTCCAAGTTTGTGTTTATCCATAGGGAACATGCAGTGGAGGTGTATAGGCTACAGTTGATTATGGGAAATAAATGCCCTATGGTCTTGGTACTGTAGTAAATGATCACGTTGGTGTGTGACATTTGTCACTGTATTGGCTCAAATATAAGACGTGATTTATGTTATAAAAATAGAGCTTTAAAAGGGAGCTCATCTTTCGCTGACTTGACAAAATAGCGGCAAAAATAATTGGGCTTTTTTAACATGAAAGATTTGCCATCACTCCTCAAGGGGATGCCACAACTCTCAGTGGTCAAGCAACTATTTTGTCCATTGGCTATTTGTAGATTCTAGCCTATTAGGCTCTATAAATTACTATCAACTGTCGAAGTCAACTTGGTGTTTCAACGTGGGGGACTTTCATTCGTGAGTTGCTACTCGTCTCCTTACTTTTATCCGTGTGAAGTTATGTCAGTAATTTCTAAACTGTGTCAAAAGGAAAGCTTCCCACGGCTATCTGATGGAAACAGTTAAAATGCAGCATGGAACATGAACGGCGATTTGGCTCACCACCTGTACGTTTGATGCTGTCTTTAGGGCATTTAATTGTGAGGGGGAAAAGCCGGTGAGAAAAAAGCTGGTCTCAGGGCACAGGGCTGGTCTGGCACTGCTGGCCCAAGCATTGGGACAGCACATATAACATCGGTTATCAGCTGTTGTCAAAGCGGTGCAGGCAGACAGCGGGGAAAACAACATAGCCTACGATTGTGACTTGTCTCTTATCCGTATTAAGTTTTGAAAGTATCAAAAGGAAAACTTTGGTTGTTTTACCTGGCCACAGCTCGTTTAAACAAGCGATTCGACAAGCCACCCTGCAAGTTTTGGATGGTGTCGTCATCATCCAAGATCATCTGTGTACGCAAGAAAGCACCTGTGGTCACCTAGCCCCCGAATGAGCAAAGAGATGCTTATAATCTTTTTAGCCTACCAAGTTCTCATCCGTGTGTGTGTGTGTGTGTGAGAGAGAGAGAGAGAGAGAGAGAGAGAGAGAGAGAGAGAGAGAGAGAGAGAGAGAGAAAGAAAGAAAGCAAGGGTGCCCATGTTTATATAGCCTATGCCCATTAGAGGTGCTTAACTCGAATCTTTGAGGCGTCCGGATTGATTGGATCATTCCAAGGAGGGTACCCGGATTAGACGGATCACACGGATCACTTATTTAAAATAAATATAAATAAATAAAAATAATGTATTTTTTAAAACGTTTCTGCCGTTAAGTAGCTATGCGCCTCGCCTTTGTTGTTCCAATTATCAATTCACGTTGATAAATCAAAGAGTAAGACAGTTTGATCAACAAAACTCACTTTATGAATGTAACAGTTCCTAAACTCATGCTGCGATCCGACCCACCTGGGTCTCCTCACTAAACATGCAACCACAACTCGAACAGCCTTTGGCAGCAGTGAAACGGCATGTTCCTGATTTTGCAATAAATAGGCTAATGTGTGTGTTTGTATTTAAAAAGACTAAACGTCAAACATTTGGGAGCAGAAGTCTAGTTGAGCTGGGACAGTCAGGAGGCGAGCAGCAGATGACCACTCGCTTCGGCTGCCGAGTTGCCTTGCGACTCACACACTCGTGGCAAAAACGAAACTTAAGCGTTGATCCGATCCGTAGGGGATTCGCTGCTACCAACAACTCAGTCAGGATTCGTCTCACCGAGTCGCCGAGGGCGCCGCTGCTGAGTGACTCGGACGAGGGGAGTGACAGCAGCAGTGGCTTTAAAGACTATAGCCTACGCTGTAACGCAGTGAGTGATAGTAGAGTCATGTCTGTAGACTATAATTTCCCTGAGAGTATAGGCTACAGACTGAGATGTTAAAGCGTTGGCAGAGCACTATTAACATTAAAATGTAGACCTCAACAGAGTCAGAAGCACACGCATAGGGAGCGGGGATCCGCGACTCAAACACTCAATTGGCCACAACGTAGGCTGGACGGATCAAACAGGCTCGATGAATGACGAGGCGGGAGTTGGTTCAGTTTTACTCAGTGAGTGTTCGTGACTGAACAGCATACTAGGGAGATTAGAGAATGGGTAGTCAACTAAAGAGGATATATTCCGGTTTCACAATTTCTCGCGCTGTAACTGCCATTTTGTTGACATATTAATGAAATGCCGTCTGACCCGCCTTTGGCGGATCAATGCACGACAGCCACCCGGTCTGTTCGGATGAGGTCTTGACCCGGATCTCCAACCAGATCCTCCGGGTTTTTTATCATCTCTAATGCCCATGTGATGTTTGTGTGCCGATGTGGCTCTTTGCTGTAACACGTTGCCTATTTTGAAAACAAATGTGACGGTGTCTAATCTTTGCCTTAATTAAGGCTATCTGCTTATTAGTCCTGGACCATCCATGTAGACCCGTTCGCAATTTTGAGTTGGGGGCGTTTCTCACTGGAATTGAGTTACTGGGTTCCTAGACATTAAAAATCACGGAGGTGCTCGTCCACCATAGTGCCAGATTTTTCACAATATGGCCGCCGAATATGGCTGCCATCGCCTATGACAAAAACCTGTGTTTTTTACTTTTAAACTGTTTATACACATGCCATACATCAATTCTGACCAATTTTTGGAGAGGAAATCATTTCTGACAATTTCATGAGGAGAATGTGTGATTGTGACCTTAAAAGGTCATTGTCAAGGTCAAATTTGCTATTCTGAAGAATGTCAATAGACTTTCATTGTAAAAATGAGAAACAAATTCTCAATTATGGTATGATGAGTTATTTGCTGATATTGCCATGATTATTTTGTGTCAGTATAGTGTCAGTATAGTCCTTAAAAGGTCAAGGTCAAGGTCATGTTCCAGGTCTTTTCCCTATTCTGAATAACTCGGCCATGTGCTTGCCTATTAGGTCATTATTAAGAATAAGGAACAGCCACTATAAATGTAAACCTAACATTTCCACACAGTCAGAGGACAGGACAGCACATGCACTGCAACAGTCAACACAGAGAGGAGCCCCCACTAGAGGAGAAGTAAGTATGTTGCAGACTCTATGAACTAGAAATGCCCCTCTGTGAATGTGCCCTCTTATAGCACTATTGATGGGAGGAAGTGCATTGATTCCATCACCAATGCTGTACATTTATACTCTGTGATCATCAAATATTACAGCTGTTGTGGTTGATCTGGCCCCAGCCCAGACACGCACCAAGTACTTCCCAGCCAATGTTGCATCTTGCTCGGTCAATATTTTGGCCTCTCCAAAGATAGCAAGTACTGGACTGGATCAGAAACCATGGCTGCATGTTTAGTCCCGACCTCATGCAACCCCCCTACTCATGCAATCATCTCCTTACAGGATATGTTCTTTGATCACAGTTTTTGTCAGTGATGGTCCAAGATGAGAGACTAATTGATGGAGGGGAAGCATTCTCCGCATCTAGCCAGTGCCATACTGCTGGCAAATCTCCTGCATACCAAGTTCCTGGAAATATGGGCTGTAGTGGAGAAGCAATGCAAATGTGTCTGTATCATTTGAGTCTATAACAACTTTTCTGCACCGCTTCACACGAACAGCCCACTAAACATGCACCAGCAACCTGGCCTAAGCCTCATCAACACAGTTCAAGAGTTCTGGAATCTCTTCACCATCAGCTGACTTTGCTGGTAGCACCTCATCATCAAGAACAACAGGGCTGTAGTATTGCCTCTGGTTTGATGATAAATCATGTCTGGAACTAACAATTGGAGATTTCACTTGTTCTCCACAGAGGCCCGGAACTTATCAAGTTGGTGAGGAATGGGTGTTAGTCCGTTCACGCCAATGATGTCAACGGCTGTTGTTGAGTTGGTACACAGCATGCGTTCACCTTCCTTCAATGACATCTCAATGTAGGAGTCACAAGATGGATGAGCTCTGGATGTCAGCAGAGGGATACTGCTGAGTTGATGAAGGCAATGATGACAGCACCTAAATTCTGCCAGAGGCATATGACGGATCTTTGACATGAAGTCTACCCGAACATGAGGGCAATAAGTAGACTCAGAGCTTCATTGGGTGAGATTAAGGTGAGGCTCAATTTCACTGACAAGCTTTGACTTGTTAACAACCAACAGAAGGTCACCATCTAACAGGGGTGATGCTGAAAGGACATCATGAGATCTGCTGAATACTCATGCCCCGTTCCTCAGCAATGTCCATCCTCAGCTATGTCTTTAGATGAGACCAACTTCTGCTCCTTTACAATGATTGCTAGTGTCTTCTATGGCTGATCTTTGTACTGCAGAAGATTCCTTTTTGAAACAGTTCCACTTATCTTATGTTCTTGAGAACTAACCTGTCCTGCCAGTATAAGCTGAAAACAAGCTTTGGAGATGGTTGCGCAGGCGAGGTGCAACACTCCTGTTAACAACCTGGTTGCTGTGCAGATTGTGCAGTGGAACGGGCGCATTAACGGTCAATGAGTATGGATTCTGCGGATCCACCACAAAGTCTAGCAACAATTACACATTTCGGTTGAATGTAAGGCACGGAGCGGTGCTCAGTGCATGTTGGAGGTGGTATTCTGTCCGCTTCAAAGTGGTGTTGTTGGTGAGAAAGTTGAGGACATCAGTGATCATTCTAATCTGATGGAAAGAACTCAAATTTTGCTGCAACATTAACATTGCGTGTGGCTCCTACTACAAACTGTCCTCCATGACCCTTGCATACTCTCTGAATGCTGCTCAACCTTTATGTCACCTCGCACAGCAGTAAGAGGCTACTGCAGTTACGTTCTGCAAAGATTGGCATAGGACGTTATGGTAGCCTCATATTGATTTATTTTCCTTCTCTTTCAGAGACAACAGCATTTTTAATGATGGCCGCCAAACTTCAAAGAATTGGCAGAGCTCTGACTTGTCTTGATTCAAGCTCTCCACTTGCTCAGTCAAGGCCTCAAACTCAAATTCTGGGCAACGTTAATTTGAAGCCAGTGAAGTGTGCAATGCCTGTACCTGTGCAAGCACTGGACAGTCTGCCTTGTCCTTGTGAGTCCAGAATACCTCCCACTGGAGAGACATGCATCAATGCATTATCTAGGCCAGAACCTCGAGGCAATTTTCCCTGATATCTGAGAATAACATGCGTCCAATGGAAAGGGCCAATACAGTGGAAGAGATCCTTGAAGTGCTCCGTCTCATGCAGGTTTCATCACACCAAATTGCCATTGATGCCTGGATCATCTGCCTGCGAACACTGGCAGTTGGATAGGCAGTGTCTGACAGTGGCACACTCAGTAATGGGTCTTGGTATTATAGGAAGGAAGCCAGCACGCATCATTGGCACAACAGCAGATGAGACAAGTGTGTGTACAGCAGCCTGCATCAAAAGGTCTCCTCCTGACACACCAGAGCGAATCAGGCTGATCAAGAATTCATGATAAACCTTTTGCAGTGGCAACATGCAGTAATGTTGCTTGTTTGTTTTCAGGATGCAGCAGCATGTCTGGTGGTAGGGCAGGTCGAACCACTGGCTTTGCATGATCAGGTACCTCTTGGCATGGTAAATTCCTCTGCAGTATATCATCAGCTTGGCCTAATTCTGTGCCCGACACTGGAGACTTTTGAAGGTGTCTGTTCACTGAGGCATCTGGAAACAGTAATAAGGCTGCATAGTGTGAACCCTTGGTACCAGAAAGTGATGATTTGTCAGCATAATCAGAGCTGGATGCCTGCCAATGTATATTACATTACACTTAGCTGACGCTTTCATTTATTCAAAGCGACTTACAGTTATTATTTTTCAGGGTATTGGTTACAGTCCCTGGAGCAATGTGGGGTTAGGTGCCTTGCTTAAGGGCACTTCAGCCATGGATGGAGATGTAGGGAGAGGTCAGGGGGGATTCGAACCTGCAGCCCCTAGATTGAAAGACCAACTCTCTAACCACTAGGCCACAGATGCCCCATGTATAATGGATGTATAATCCTCCCTTGTAAGTGCTAGGTATGGTTTTCTGTCGGTTTTTCGAGCATTCCACAACATAGCTAGCAAGAAGACTGGTCAGATCTGATTGTCTGGTAGCTTGAACATGAACCACTCCTGTGAAAAGTTGCGAGAAGGTTCTTGATGTGAAGGCTTTTGCTGTGTGGGAAGCATCATATGCAATGGTGTTCGCCTTATTCCGCGTTGAATCTTATGCACAAGCATTTGAAAGAGGCAGTGAAGTTGTGTACTCTTGTGATCTCTGACACACTTCTCCTCTTCTAGTGGGGGCTCCTCTCTGTGTTGACTGTTGCAGTGCATGTGCTGTCCTGTCCTCTGACTGTGTGGAAATGTTAGGTTTACATTTATAGTGACTGTTCCTTATTCTTAACAATGACCTAATAGGCAAGCACATGGCCGAGTTATTCAGAATAGGGAAAAGACCTGGAACATGACCTTGACCTTGACCTTTTAAGGACTATACTGACACTATACTGACACAATATAATCATGGCAATATCAGCAAATAACTCCTCATACCATAATTGAGAATTTGTTTCTCATTTTTACAATGAAAGTCTATTGACATTCTTCAGAATAGCAAATTTGACCTTGGCAATGACCTTTTAAGGTCACAATCACACATTCTCCTCATGAAATTGTCAGAAATGATTTCCTCTCCAAAAATTGGTCAGAATTGATGTATGGCATGTGTATAAACAGTTTAAAAGTAAAAAACACAGGTTTTTGTCATAGGCGATGGCGGCCATATTTGGCGGCCATATTGTGAAAAATCTGGCACTATGGTGGACGAGCACCTCCGTGATTTTTAATGTCTAGGAACCCAGTAACTCAATTCCAGTGAGAAACGCCCCCAACTCAAAATTGCGAACGGGTCTACATGGATGGTCCAGGACTAGATTTTTTGTTAGACTATGTTAAGCCAATGCAGATAGAATTATTGTTATTTTATCATTAGGCTATTGACGGCCAAGGAGCCTAATTGTAATCTCGCATTGATTTTTGTGAACTTGCTTTTAGAAGCGCATTGCGCTTACAGTTGTCACCAAATGTGACGATCAGTGCAGAGTGCACTTCAGATAGACCATGTTCTAGCCTACTCGTTTGATTGGCGAACACATAACAATTTGATTTCGGCAGTTTGGGAAAAAAACAAATGGACCTTTGGTCCAAATGTGTAGCCTATATTTTGTCTTGCTGTTAATGTAATCTCGTAGCGTAGGTTAGGCCTACTGAAACTGATTTGGAAATTGTTTTTAACCTATTACAACCCAAGTTATTTACTACGGTGGCCCATTGGTGACATGGAAGGATTTTTTTTGGAAGGGGGAATGTATGCACTGGACACTAACACTTTTGCGAGATAACGCAAATCTTTTGCGAGATAACGCAAACCATTTGCGAGATAACGCAAATATTTTGCGTGATAACGCAAATATTTTTGCGAGATAACGCAAATTAAAACTTACATCTGCGGGTTCACCACTTTGATTTGCAGCACACTTTTTGGTCACCGGGGGGCAGTCTGAACCAACACGAGTACGGCTTTGACACACCACAGCTGTAGGGGTAGGCTATTCAATTCACCACGAGAGGGATGCTGACAGTCAAAAACATTACTACCGCTGGAAGGACGTGCAAGGATACCGTTATTTTATCCATTGTTTTATGTTTAATAAACAACAGATTTTGAGAGACCCAGTAGCACTTTACTTTGCGCACGGACACAAGGGGTATAGGATTTTGAACAGCGAGAGGGATGCTGACAGTCAAAAACATTAGGCTACTTCTGCTAAACAAACATTAAATAAAACATAAAACAAACATAACATAACACAACATCAAACAAACATAACACAACACAAAACAAAATAAACATAACATAATAAAACATTACTACCGCTGGAAGGACGTGTAAGGATACCGTTATTTTATACATTGTTTTATGTTAAATAAACAGCAGATTTTGAGAGACACCGTAGCACCTTGCTTAGCGAACGGACACAAGGGGAAATATAGGATTTGTTGGACGACACGTGTCTGTAATGTAGCTCTGTATGACAGAATTAAGGAAGGCAGACGGGANAACTGTTTACTNAACGGTTATTTTCAAAGATGATGAAACATGAAAATCAGTTTGTCATATCAAGACCCACATGTGAATTATGTAGGCCTGATTTTAACATAGGCCTCGATGTTGAGGCAGCACGTTGTATTCTTTCTTTCTTTTTCTTTAAACTTTGAACGCAATGTGTCGTTTGTTACGGTTTTCCTCTTTTAGGCCCAATTCATAATAGGCTAAATCAAGTAGGCCATCACTGCTTAGACATGCAGAGAACTTTGACTTGTAACAACTCCGACATTTGGAACTATCCAAAGTGGGCATTTATGGTTAATAGTTTTCTCTGTCAGACTTGGATTAATGTTTCTTAACGCATGACATGATGGCAGATCACGGAACTTCACGCAGTAGCTTAATGAATAGATATTTCCTTCCTGTGGTAGAAAATTCCTCCTGTTATACATGACATCGAGTCTTAGGTAAATGGAGGAAATCAAATAGTTATTTGCTTTTAATTGTGAACCAGTTTTACAGTGGCTTTTAGCGAACACAAAGTACTTTTGGATGTAACTCGTGCCGCCGCGTGCCACCCATGGTGCCATGGTTTCCGACCCTGTAGCACTGAGAGATATCGCTGAAATCTAACGCAGAGCTCACAGAGATGACTAACTACTGTCAAAAAATCATGGAGAAGTGTCAAGTTTGGCAGAAGGGCGATAGCGGACTGGCATTGATGATCTGGCTTTGTTGTAAGCCAAAATCATAGCGTAACGGGCGTAAAGGGCCGTTGCCTAACACAACCTTGCGCAAACTAAAACATTGACAGGACAGTTTTTCCGAGGTGTGGCGGGACACAGCACACACACACACACACAGACACTGACAATTTCATGGAGTTTGGTCTATGACGGGGGTGCGACTGTAAGCACGGCCACTTTTGGTCCACTAGGCCAACTTTGTACTTGGCGTTATAGGAAACGGGCGTTTTGTGCCCTTTGCCCGGCGACTTTTAGACAGTCAGTCGCTGTCCGTGGTACCTGTGGATCCACCTGTTGGTCTGTCTGCGGGCTGCTGTTTATATTGGAGAGTGACTGTGTGTGTGTGTGCGTGCACGAATGTGTGACGTTCCCCCCTTTGCTTTCAGTTCTCTTGTGATTTAGGAGAAAGTGAGAGTTCTGTTGTTTTGTTTATTCGTATCTTTTTTATTTTTGGTTCACCCCACACCACTTGGGCCGCCCAGCGTGCGGGTTACCCCTAAATAGATCTTGTTTGCTGTGCGTAAAAGGAAATCACAAGTGTGCAGTGGTATCGGTGTGGGTTTGCCGTGCTTTGTATTTTCATTTCATTATTTAATTTTGGTTTGCTCTGCTGTGTACTACTAGTGGGGAAAACTTTGGCCTCCTTGGCCCGTGTGGGGGTGCGGGTGTCCAATAGCCGTTAATCTATTTTAACTTTTTGTATATTTTAAGACAATAACGGAAGTCATTTGAACCCTGTCTATGTGGTCCGACCTCAACGAACATGTGCTGCTGGGTTCAACAGTTGAAGTCTAAATAAATTCTGGGGGCGAAATTCCCTCAGTGGCGTAGTCGTGCAATTATTATTTTAATTAATTGCTGACGGCCCAGAGTCACGGATAGTCTAACTAGCCAAAGATGATTTAATTAATTTAATTAATTTCGTTTATCCTGCCCAAACTCTCTCCGAGCTCGCCCAGACCCTTGTACAGCTTTTTTTGTACGTGTCTGGCTTGCCAGGCTAGACTGTGCAGCCACTGATGTACAAAAGCGCATTCCAAAAAAGTTGGGGCACTTGGTATTTTGTCAATAACAGTCAAAATGTTAATAAGGTAGAGCATTGTGTACAGACAACATATCAGTTGTTAAAGTAAAGCAGAAGCAGGTAATTATGTGATCATTTAAAATTTTCACATCTTTAGACACACACCCCAGCCGGACGGCTGATTTAGCTCAATTTGTTTCCACACATCTCCTCATCCATTTTCTGTCCCTCTCATTCTGAGTGGATTAGTACTGTGTCGCTTGTAACTCGACCACCTTGTTTGCAAAAGTGGGCCATGCTAATTTAGCTCTTGTCATATCAAGCCATTTGGCCCACTTGCCAAAAGCCATTCTATTTGGCTACTCTGAACCATCCGTAACTACAGGTTACCTCTCTCTCTCTCTCTCTCCCTCTCTCTCTCTCTCTCTCCCTCTCTCTCTCTCTCTCTCTCTCTCTCTAGTAGTTGCAGGACTTTCAGACATTTTGTACCACAATGGTACTCTGTTAGGTATATGACTGTCATTTCGCTACTCGTTAAGTAGCCATTGTTTCATTGTCTGAAACTCCGGTAACTAATCAGTAACTTCAATTTGGGGAAATGGCTCCCCGTTGACACATACTTGGTTTTCCTTGTCTGTATGATCGAGTTGGTGTACCTGATGCCTCCTCACACAGCCTGGGTAGTATGCCCCCAAGCTGCTTTTTGGAAAGAGGAACATTTGTGTACCAAATATTGTCTTGTGAAAATAAGCACTTTGGCTGGAGGTACAGCGCTTTGGTACGTTGAGGTATTTTGTCGTCAGGTAGGTTTTCAGCGATGCCACTGGGCAGAGGGGGTTCCATGTGATGATTTGTTGTGCTCCAGTGGGCCTTTGTGATTTTTTGTTTCCTCCTTGAACGACATTGTGTAGAATTGGTTCCCATTTTCATCACTTTTCAACACGCCCTCGCAGCCACCGCGACCAAAGTGTAGCTGGATGTCGAACCACAATTTTTTGCGAGCAAGCCTCATGGGTTGTTGGGCTGTAGCGCTGCAGGTGCGTCGTTCTGTCTTTCCCTGCCTTACGTATTTGTTTCAGGGCCCCCTTAAACATGTTGCTGTGAATGGCGTGTCCTGCATTAGGTTCCAGCATCTGCTGAGGGGGGGGGGGCTCATTTACCATAGGTGACAGCTGAGCCCTGTGCGCAGTCCAGCATAGTTGCTCGCACCATACATATCACCCTTTGATGTGTGAATTGTTCCAAAAAACTCACGAAGTACGTTGTTGAATGCCTCCTTTGTCACAGTCCTTAAATTTATGTCTATACCACGCTCCTTCAACCAAGCGTTGAAACAATTTACACCCCTCGATCATTTTCAGCTCGTCCTTATTCAGCGGAGCGCATCTGGACAGGCCTTGCTGGATCACGCCTCCTGTTCTCCCTCTGACTCAGAGTCTTCATATATTAAATCGAAATTGATGTTAATCTGACATTTTTGCCTTCGTTTGTGAAAGGGACACTGTGCAGGAAATGGTAAAAAAAAGGTACTGCAACTACGCTGTTCATTGAAACCGGGCTGCCTATTGCCAAATTTGATCTTTTCATGAAAGTTTACTAAGTAATAAACTAATATATTCTAGTATGGCTCAAGTACTGTCATTTTTGAAGCTAAAAATTGCTATTTTTGGAAATTTATAATGGTGGACCATGGAGAATATCCCCCTTTTCATGTATGAAAAATACTTACCACTTGCTGGTGGTAAGTATTCATGAAAAAGGTAACATTAGTGAATGGGCAGCAGGAATTCTGGAAACAAACAACTAAAAATCTCACACAGTGTCCCTTTAATCTCTCGCAGTCTGTGTTTCACCAGTTGGACAGTAGCAATGTGTCTGTCTGAACTCACCAACGTTCTATTCCAGACCATACTACACTGCATAGGATAACATGGAGAGTATGGATGTGCCTGAATAGAATGTTGGTGAGATCAAAGAGATACAATGTGTCCAGTAGGGTTGTGCCGATGGACGATGTCATCGTCCATCGTCATTTTTGACCAACCATCACGATGGATGGTAACCATCGTGATGCCAACCCCCCCCCCCCCAGCCTACTGCTACAAAATTGGCTTATTCTTAAAGGCTACAATTCATTGTTATTACTATTATTATTGTTATTATTATTATTATCATTATTATTATTATTATTATTATTATTATTGTTATTATAAGCTAGCCTAAATATTATTATTATTATTATTATTATTATTATTATTATTATTATTATTATTATTATTCAGGGTATTGAGTCTAGGTTGCAGCTTATCTTGATTTTTCCCACGCCAAACATTTCATGTTATTCACGTTATAAGCCTGCACCTGCGTCGGGAAACTTGCTCATTGTCAACAGAAAATGCAGTAGGCTGATTACGTTCAACTCCAGGGGAAGCATTAGCATGCTTCCGTGCAAAGGCTACAAAATATAATAGACACGAAGGTATTATGAACAGGTTTATTAAAAGTTGAAGAACAAACAGAAACACAATGGCATTTAGGCCTACTTTTTTTAAACTGCAAAAGCGTTCACATAATTTGTCATGCACTTCACTGATACCACAGCAGAACAACAAAGGAAAGAATAACGAAATAATATAAGATCAAGAAAATAATGAAACAAACATAAAGCATGACTTAGCCTAGGGTATAGAAAACTGTAATAACTTAAAACGTTTACATGGCCGACAGAGTGCAGCCTAATTATTTCCAAATGATTTAGGCCGCCTAAATATCAATGTTTCTGGCCAAAAAAACCAACATATTCACCTTATCAGGCTTCAATAGGCTGCGGATTGGTGTGACCACACTACCCGCGGTGCTGAACACTCTTTCGGAAGGCATGTTGGTAGCGCATATGCATAGATACTTCTTGGCGATTTTTGCCATCAAAGGAAACCTGTTCTGGTTATTTGCCCACCATTTCAGCGGATCCTCTTCCCCGTCGATAGCGTTTTCCTGCAGGTAAATGGCGATTTCTGCCTTAGCTCGTCAGTGAGCGTGATCTCTCTGGCCCCCCTTTTCCCTAAAAGACTCCCCAAAGACGACTTCTTTTTTTTGGGTGCTGCCGCGGCACTTTCTTCCGCTCCCTCTTCTTCGCCATGTGTCGGGCATCCTTGTGTTGTACTTTAATAAACCTATAAAATTGGTCTAAACTGACAACCTGTGCTATATTTGACCATGAATTTATTAATTATGTTAAAAGCTATAAAGGCTAACACATTAAATGCTAGTTTTAAGTTGTAGCAATTGCCATAACTATTACCGTGATCAATGAATGCTCGGGGAGGTTCATCTCCATCTGCGCTTTTCGAAGTTCACTGCGCCGTAGCCAGCTGTGGGAAAAGTCAGCGTTGACAGCTCGGCAAACCCCAAAGGCGCGGTCTGTGTGCGCCCTCTGTTGCGTCAGGGAGTTGTTAATGGCAAGGTTCAAATTGTGGCCAAAGCAGCTTAGCCATGACCATCTTAACTGCCGGATGGCAGCGACAATGTTCGCCCCGTTGTCTGTAGTGATGCAGGCGATCTTGGTCTCCTCTATCTCCCACTCCACCATGGTGCTGCGCAGAGCATTTTCCAAATTGTCCGCCGAATGGGTCTCAGGCATGAAGGTGGTCTGCAAACATTTGGACTGCATTATCCAGTCTTGGTTAATGTAATGCGCTGTCACGGACATGTATGGCATCATGTTGCAGCTGGACCACATGTCAGTTGTCAAGGCCACATACTTTATCTGACCCAGCTCGGTTGCGATGCCACTCCTCACCTCGTTGAACATTTTGGGCACAGCCGTATTCGAGAAATACTTGTGGCCTGGTAGCTCATATTGCCTGTCAAAGGTGTGTAGCCTTGAAACTGGACTTCTCCACAGTGTTGAACGACACCATTTCTTTTGCTAGGTAGCGCGTCACGACACCTGTTAACTCCACCGGTCGCTGTCACTTTTGTATTTGGTGCTTTTCGCAAACATCCCAGAAATGGTGGGTTGCGTCTTTTTGCCAAGCCCTGCACGCACGGACACGTTGATAGTAGCATATTGTTCGGGATGATGAACACGCATGTGATCGTGGAGATTTGTAGTCTGCCCATCTTTGCATTGGACAACACGGGCGCAAATCTTGCAGATACAGTCTTTTAAATCTTTTGGCAGCCCACGCTCATCAGGTTCAAATCCAAAAAAGTTCCAAATAGGCGAAGTGGTGCCCTTCTTTGCTACCAAATGCGCCATGGTAGGTTACCCGCTGTTGAATAGTTCAAATCTAACGGAATAAAACGGACACTTATAACCGTTAAAATTCAAACGAAATGGAACAGCAGTTTTTTTAGAACGCGCAGTGCGCCAAAGCGCAAGAGCATTAGTAAAACAAAACATCAAAATATAGCCTTTAGTTTTAAACACATTACCATTAGATTGCTGTTGTTAATAGATTAATATTATATATATAATGCTGGGCTTAGATTAATATTTATTCATGTATTTAATTATTGATTTATTTGTTTAGGCCTATATAGCCTATTTATGTCTTTAGGCTATTTATTTATTTATTTATTTTATTAATTAATACATTATTTCTTTAATGATTATTTTCATTCCGTCATTGATGTCTATTCAAAGGCAATGGAAGGATGTCCCCCCCCCCCCCCCCCAACCACGATGTCATCGTCCATCACGATGTTTCACTGCACACATCGTCTTGTGCCAAGTGAGAAGACATCGCCCAACCCTAGTGTCCAGTGGTCGTGCAATGTATGTCTTTGATCTCACATTCTTCTGGAGTGCATCTTCGCTCTCTGTACTACTTCGGCCTTCTCCATACGCGGATTTCTTCCCATGAAAAGTCAGCCAACACATAGAATGCCCTTGGAACGTGTCTTGTCCAATAAGATGCTGCACAATATATTGATTCAATCTGACTATTGTATAAGGGCCAATATCTTCTCCAAACCTGGTCAATAATCTCATGATGAATCACATCTGTGGTGTTTGGTTCTTGAGCCAGTTCAGAAATAAGTAGTGTTAGAATAGATTACACCAGTTGTGCCCAAATTTGCATTTTTAATGGAGTGTCAAGCAGGGTGCTCCTGTCAGTTTGGGTGCCCTTCCCTAATACTACTCTATTACTAATTAATTACAACTCATTTCAACCTTTAATTCAAATTATCTCTGAAATAACTCAAGAACCAAATCCCATAATTGAAGGTGTTGTTAAACATATTGTCTGCTAGATTTAAAAAATGTATTGGCTATTTTAAAACAAAGCTTTTTTGGATGTTCAACTTTTAATATTTGAATACCTTTTTTTTCTCTCTCTATCTCTCTCTCTTCTGGCTCTCGGTGGAGGCGGAGGCACTTTCTGATCTCTCTCTTTTTCTATTCTTGAGCCTGATTTATCAAAATTGTTTTAAACCGCAGCCCCAGGCTGCTTCGGAATGATTGATAAGGTGGTGCAATTGCAGTAGGTGCTCAGACTTGTGGTTGTGAACTGTGAAGGGACTGATCACTTTTTGGACTTGTGGCTCGCAACTGCAAAATGGGAACCACCTTGGAGAGAAGCCAACAGAGTTGCAATGAGAATCGGATCATTTAAGTTTGAGCAGGCATGGAAAACAGTCTCCCTGGAAGAACAACATAATGAAGATGCTCGTATTGTGTATGTAATGTACAGGTGGGTAGACAGGTGTTCTTATGGGCGCTGCTCTTGTGGCGACTGCACCCTGCGTGGTCAGAACGAATTTCCCCTTGGAAAATAAAGGCTACTACTACTACTACCTCATAATTCATGCTTGGGCAACTATAATGTTCCACATTGTGTGTACAATTAGTAGAGCAACAAAAGGCCTTTCAAACAAAATCAAAACCATCTCCTTGTGACATAAATTGATCGACCTAATCACGGATGAATGGATAGTGTCCTACCCTTTTAATTAAATCTTTCTTAGTCCATTTCTCCTGTAATATTAGTGCCAGATTCATGCAAATTCATTTTTGTGGTACTTCCTTGGCACTAAAAAGGCACACTAAGTTGTATTAAAATCCAGGTCGGCCAGGTCCTTAAGTGTCTGATGTCACGTGACAGGACTCTATTGCATCACAACTTTCAGTCAAACCGAACTTTGTATGCGTCAAAATGTCCCGCTGAGAGACAAGCTTTTGTGACACGCACGCACGCACGCATGCACGCACGCACGCACGCACGCACACACACACACACACACACACACACACACGGTAAACCATGGTAAGTTCTGTAAGTGCAAAACAAAAACAACTTTAAAACTGCACACCGGAATACAATACTGTATATTGCAAGCTTATAAAACATCCAATCCAGAGATAGTAGACAGTAAGTGGTGCTTTGGGAGTGTTGTCTTGTCAAGTTGAGATCAGAATGTCTACCAAAGGAAGGCAGAGGACGGCTGTTATAGCCTCCACCTGTCTGCACATGATACTCCAAACTCCGGCCGGGAGGGGGCACAGAGGGTCGTCACACACGTGTGTAAGGAGAATGAGGTATGTGCGTGCATGTGTGTATGTGTGCGGGTGTGCATATGCTGTGCATGTGTGTGTGTGTGGGGAGGACTCTGAGTGGAGCAAACTTCAACTGCGGTCAGGCAGTGAATAGCAGAAAGGGCGTGCTGTGATGCTAGAGGGAGCTGTAGAGAGAGAGGGCGCGATCCAGGGTGTATGTTCACTAGTGGGCTCAACTAGTATGTTCACTCTGTCATTAGTGGGCTCAACTGCGTTATGCAGTGATGTTGAAAACCTCTCATCACCCTGCATATTTTGATATCACTAACCTGAGTGTGTTGATTCTGCAGTGTGAATCCTCCAGTAGAATGCATAACTGCTTCACTCCTGAGTCTCCTGGTATCTTCCCTCTCAGGTCCAGCTCTGTCAGTAGTAAGGGGTTTCCACCCACAACTGAAGTCAGATACTCACAGGCTTCCTCTGCTGTGTCACTGTTCAAGACCCTGCAAAGTTAAAAAAAATAAAAACTATCACTGTTTTTAAAAAATGTATTGTTTATGTATACACATTCTATGAATATAATATGATGCCTCTTAACACATTGACTCCCAAGTCACGTAAAAACACGTTTTTATGGCCTGTTCGTTGGCTCCCAAAACGTAAAATCATGTGTTTACGGGTTTGTTTTTTTTTCTTATGTATTCTGAATCTACACATTCCAATGCACATTCTGTGTGATTTCCGTAATTATGTGATAAACAGAACTGACATAGATCATGAAAACACGTACAAAGTCAAAACTCCAACAAAGTCAGAATCTGGATATTTCATAATTTGTGAATTTTATTACACACAGTATTTGAGTTTAGTTATAGCGACTTCCTGATCACGTCATGTCACATCTCAAAGTTACTTCATAGAGAATCAAAACATGTCCTATCAGTGGCTTGCTAGCTAGCCTATTCCTAAAGATATGCCTGGGAGGATAAGGAGTTTTGCTGTCATCAGGATGGGTGTAAAATGGAAGGTTGTAATGAAAATCAGCATGCAGCACAGTAGGAAGTAACCTAATTTTGGGTGAGTACTTTTGCACGTCTACTTTTATCTACAGAACAAAAACTGCCAGTCAAGTGACATTAGCTAGCTAGCACTTCAGATGATGTGGCTCTGAACAATAGCCTGACCAGGTGATTTTTGCATCGAAATAGTTTACTTGGAAGCTACTGGAGTTGGTCTTCAGGCGTGAAAATACATTGAGTAACTCAATTTAAACTCGGAGAGACAAAGAGTGCACCGGTGACGAAAAAAAAGCCTTTTTCTCAGTTCGAATGGGGGAAAACAGTATTTCTACCTAAACTAACGCTTGCTTAGAGTTGAATAACCTCGGAATGGAATAGGCTAGGAACAAAGCGTAAAACAAGGGCTTTCAAAGAAGGCCTGACATGTGTCTGTAGGTTTAAGACAATATATTCGGTGGCTGTTCAAAAAGAAAAAAAAATGATGGAATTGGCTGGGAGACTACAGCTAAAATTGANAAAAAAAACTCCTGGTATTCAATGTGTACGGTGGCCCATTAGTGACACGGAGGACTTTTTTTTGGAGGGGGGAATGTATGCACTGGAGACTAACACCTTTGCGAGATAACGCAAATCTTTTGCGAGATAACGCAAATAATTTGAGAGATAACGCAAATATTTTGTGTGATAGCGCAAATCTTTTTGCGAGATAACGCAAATTAAAACTTACATCTGCGGGTTCACCACTTTGATTTGCAGCACACTTTTTGGTCACCGGGGGGCAGTCTGAACCAACACGAGTACGGCTTTGACACACCAGCTGTAGGCTATTCAATTCACCACTAGCCTACTGTTGTTGGATAACAGCGAGAGGGATGCTGACAGTCAAAAACATTACTACCGCTGGAAGGACGTGCAAGGATACCGTTATTTTATCCATTGTTTTATGTTAAATAAACAACAGATTTTGAGAGACACCGTAGCACTTTGCTTTGCGCACGGACACAAGGGGGAATAGGATTTTTTGGACGACACGTGTCTGCACTGCAGAAGCATGACAGAATTAAGGAGGACAGTCGGGACGACTGTTACTGAACGGTTATTTTCAAAGATTATGAAGCATATGAAGATCATTTTGTCATATCAAGACCCACATGTGAATTATGTAGGCTAATTTTAACATTGGCCTCGATGTTGAAGTCGTTTGTTGTGGTTCTCCCCTTTTAATGTAGGCTATAGGCTAAATCAAGGCTATCACAGCCATGCAGAGAGCTTAGACCTGTAACAACTCCGACATTTGGAACTATCCAAAGTGGGCATTCATGGTTAATAGTTTTCTCAGACAGACTTGGATTGGATTGGATTGGATGTCAGACTTGGATTAATGTTTCTTAACAGCAGTTAAGTCTGAACCAACACACGTAGTAGGGCCTACGGCTTTGGCACACTTCAGAGCAACCGCTGCTGTCATTCATTCTCACGATGTCAACAATGCCAGGTAAACAATGGCAAAAAAGCTATGATAGGAAGGCTACACCAGAGACGATCTAAAATTTAAATTAATTAAATAATATTTGGCTAGTTATAGACAGTCCGTGACTCTGGGCCGTCGGCAAATAGGCTAATTAAAATAATAATTACCAATTTCAAACAGATGATTGCACGACTAGGCCACTGAGGGAATTTCGCCCCCAGAATGTATTTAGACTTCAACTGTTAAACCCAGCAGCACATGTTCGTTGAGGTCGGACCACACAGACAGGGTTCAAATGACTTTTCTGTTATTGTCTTACACTTTCTTTTTAAAATTTACAAACAGTTGAAATACATTTGGCCTAACGGCTATTGGACACCCGCACCCCCCACATGAACCAAGGAGGCCAAGGTTTTCCCCACTAGTAGTACACAGCACAGCAAACCAAAATTAAGTAAATGAAAATACAAAGCACGGCAAACCCACACCGATACCACTGCACACTTGTGTTTTACTTTTACGCACAGCCAACGAGATCTATTTAGGGGTAACCCGCACGCTGGGCGGCCCGAGTGGTGTGAGGTGAACCAAAAATAAACAAAAGAAAGATACAAATAAACAAAACAACAAACGGAGAACTCTCACTTTCTCCTAAATCACACAAAATAAGAACTGAAAGCAAAGGGGGAAACGTCACACACTTGCGCGCGCGCACACACACACACACACAGTCACTCTCCAATATAAACAGCAGCCCGCAGACAGACCAACAGGTGGATTCACAGGTACCACGGACAGCGACCGTCTCGAAGTCGCCGGGCAAGGGGCGCAGCGCAAAAAGCCTGGGGCCTCATTTATCATCAGTTCGTAGAATGTCCGTGTTTCAAAATAAGTAAAAGAAGGAGACACACATGAACGAAAACACTGTAAAATAGCACACTGTCATACATTGTCATTCAAAGCAAACTATAGCTTGCACGGTCAATATTATTTGCAATTTCGTGTTTCTTCCACTCGCACGCATGGTCTGAGGTGTGCGTAGATTTAGGCACATTTCTACGTTCAAGTACATGTTCATAAATCCCACACTTTGCTCAGGAATGATCGCACGCACGCTTTACGCATAGATCTGTGCCTAAGAACGCTTGATAAATGAGGCCCCTGGTTCCTATAACGCCAAGTACGAAGTTGGCCTAGTGAACCAATGTGGCCGCGCTTACAGTCGCACCCCCGTCATAGACCAAACTCCACGAAATTGTCCCTCTCTCGTGAAGCGAGGCTCTACACGGGCTCGACTCCCCAGCGGCACCACACACATAAACCAAAGGCATAATTGCCACAAGCACACAAACAATCTGACGGTTCCCTCCGACTCCGAGCAGATTGTGTCAACCTTTTAAAAGCGTGCCAAGTTTTGCCAATTGGTGCCTACTGATCACATGGCGCACCAACGCACGACAGACTTAATGATAAGGCTTAAAGGTACACATCCCATCATGTCCACTGTGAAAAGGTGATCTCGCCACTCTTCACTGATTTTAAACCACTCTTTATTTTGGTGAACTTTATTTGTGAACTTGTGTATTTACTGTGCACCGCGAGGAGCGGGCAGAGCTGGACAGTTGGACACACGCACACACACTCCGCTCAGTATCACATTCTCCTCTCCAAGTGCGCACGACACTGCTACACGGGAGCGCGCATCGTTGTGGCAGTATTTTCATCGCGTGATGTCAAGCACTGAAAATGGACATGTGTTGAGTCTGTGGGCAACGATGGGCAATGTTTATCGATATGATTTGTAACTGGGGTTTTGTTTTGGAAAGGTCCTGGAGAAATGGTACGGGTCAATTGTGATTGTGTGTCTGCATTGGTTAATTGAATAATTGCCTGCGTAGTGAAGGGTATGTAAAACCCAGCTCATTGTTGAGAGTGGGCGAGATAGGCGAAGCAGCTGTTTACCGGAGTGAGCTGTCTTCAGAAACGTTTGTAAAAAGTAGCTGCTGTTGAGCGCAAGTATTAAGTGTCAGAAGTTTGGATTTGACTTTGATTTTGTATTGAGTATTTTTTGAGTTGCCAGTCCAACTTGGGTTTATGTCTATGTTGCCCACGAGCACATTTTGTTTTGAGAAAAATAAAAACGCTTCGAAGTTTAATTACGGTTTTCTGATGTGCCATGGAAAATGAAATGGCTGTAGGCCTACCTTTTATAGGCAATATGGTTGTATTTTCAGTTAACATTTTCATTGGTGGTGTGCCTTGGCATTTTCCCTCGATAAAAGGTGTGCCATTTCAAAAAAGATTGAAAACCAGTGGTAAACAACGGATGGAAATTCTCACGTATGGATGTGCATTGGTGTAGAATGGTGGATGAGGTGCATGTGTGTGTGCGCGCGCGTGTGTGCTGGGGGGAGCGCCAGTATGGGTCATACTGGTAGAGCAGTAGTTCTCAACCATTTTTTGAACAAAAGCCCCCTGAACCTCATCATAAGCATCCCAATCCCCCCTTGATCCCTCCCATGCCCCTTGGTTTTAAAAATATAGCCTATATAATGGACTAATTACCCCCGATCGCAATAAGCACCAACCCTATCAGCTATCCTTCTCAACTGGCTGTCCAAAGAGGTTGTAGCGCTAACGTTGAGAAATATTAGGGAGCGTGTGTGGGGTGCAAAGGATTCTGAACGGGGTGGGCATAGGGGGATATAAGGTGATCAATGAAGAGGGGGAATGGGAGGGCTATGGCCAGTGTGTGTGTGTGTGTGTGTGTGTGTGTGTGTGTGTGTGTGTGTGTGTGTGTGTGTGTGTGTGTGTGTGTGTGTGTGTGTGTGTGTGTGTGCTGTGTCCCGCCACAACTCAGAAAAACTGTCCTGTCAGTGTTTTAGTTTGCGCAAGGTTGCGTTACGGCCCTTTACGCCCGTTACGCTATGATTTTGGACTGCTTACAACAAAGCCAGATCATCAATGCCAGTGCGCTATCGTCCTTTTGCCAAACTTGACACTTCTTCACTTCTTCGTGAATTTTTGAAAGTTGTTAGTCATCTCTGTGAGCTCTGCATTAGATTTCAGCGATATCTCTCAGTGCTACATGGTCGGAAACCATGGCACCATGGGGCACGTGGCGGTACGAGTTACATCCAAAAGTAATTTGTGTTCGCTAAAAGCCATCACTGTAAAACTGGTCAACAATTAAAAGCAAATAACTATTTGATTTCCTCCATTTACCTAAGACCCGATGTCATGTATAACAGGAGGAATTTTCTACCACAGGAAGGACATATGTCGCTTTCTATCCATTGAGCTATACTGCGTGAAGTTCCGTGATCTGCCATCATGTCATGCATTAAGAAACATTAATCCAAGTCTGACCGAGAAAACTATTAACCAATGCCCACTTTGGATAGTTCCAAATGTCAGGGTTGTTACAAGTCTAAGCTCTCTGCATGGCTAAGCAGTGATAGCCTACTTGATTTAGCCAATTATAAATTAAAAGGGGAGAACCGCAACAAACAACAAATTGAAACAACAACAAGTTTCAAGAAAAATAAAGAATACAGCGTGCTGCCGCAACGTCGAGGCCTATGTTGAAATTAGGCCTACATCATTCACATGTGGGTCTTGATATGACAAAATGATTTTCATTAACTTCTCATCATCTTTGAAAACCGTAGAGTAAACAGTTGTCCCGTCTGCCTTCCTTAATTTTGACATACAGAGCTTCTGCATTGCAGACACGTGTCGTCCAACAAATCCTATATTTCCCCTTCTGTCCGTTCGCAAAGCAAGGTGCTAAGGTGTCTCTCAAAATCTGTTATTTATTTAACATAAAACAATGGATAAAATAACGGTATCCTTGCACGTCCTTCCAGCGGTAGTAGTCTAATGTTTTTGACTGTCAGCATCCCTCTCGCTGTTATCCAACAACAGTGGTGGTTGAATTGAATAGCCTACCCCTACAACTGTGGCGTGTCAAAGCCGTACACGTGTTGGTTCAGACTGCCCCCCGGTGACCAAAAGTGTGCTGCAAATCAAAGTGGTGAACCCGCAGATGTAAGTTTTAATTTGCGTTATCTCGCAAAAGATTTGCGTTATCTCGCAAAAGATTTGCGTTATCTCGCAAATGGTTTGCGTTATCTCGCAAAAGATTTGCGTTATCTCGCAAAGGTGTTAGTCTCCAGTGCATACATTCCCCCTCCAAAAAAAAGTCCTCCGTGTCACTAATGGGCCACCGTAAATGTGTTAATTCTGGCAAAATAATAACATGGATGTTTGAGTAGAACAAATGACATGGTATACTATGAAGCATCTGGATTTTCCACTGATATGCAGCAGTTTTGTTTTGTCTTCGATGTATGCACTGCCGTTCATCTAATATTAGAAGCTGAACCGAGCACAGAAATACTAACATTTTCTATCACTGCAAACACTGAGTAATTACATACATTTAAAAATCTTGCCTCAATCTCTGTAGTTTACATTGAGGGTCCTGTAATAGATCAGTGAGGAGCTTCACTCCAGAGTCTCCAGGGTCGTTTCCTCTCAGGTCCAGCTCCTCAAGGTGTGAAGGGTTTGATTTGAGAGCTGCGGCCAGAGCAGCATATCCTTCTCCTGTTACACCGCAATCTGACAGTCTGGATAGAGAAGAGTTTAGTCTGACAAGCTGGAGAGAAATGTATAGTCTGATGTAGCTCATTGTTTACATACACTTTCTTCCTTGATGATGAGAATAGATCTAATCTGATTGTCTGATCCAAATACAGGGTTCCTTTACAGTCAAATAGTGTGTAGATATTGTACTTCATACATTGTACATTCATACTGTATTGCAGTACTTTGGAGGGCTTCATCTCCGCAACAGTTGGACGTAGGGTGCTAATACTTGGTATGCTTTCAATTGACATCAAAAGGTACCTGTATGTGAGATATCGGGTAAATCGGAGAGGGTCACCTGGGGAGATTCTAGGGAATCATGTGAATTGACATGGAATGACCCAGGTGCCAGACAATTTGAAATCATTAACCTGAGTGTCTTCAGGGTGCAGTGTGAATCCTCCAGCAGAGCACAGAGCTGCTTCACTCCTGAGTCTCCAGGTATCTTCCCTCTCAGGTCCAGCTCACTCAGGAGTAAGGGGTTTCCACCCAGAACTGAAGTCAGATACTCACAGCCTTGATCTGCTGCATCACTTTTCAATAGTCTGCAAAATACTCAAGAGACACAATGTAAATGACTGTCTTTTATATTTCATTCTTTGTTTATCAACATGTACACCTCTCAGTTCAGGTAGAATAGTAACATAGATGCTTGAGTAAAAAAGTAGAGCAGAATTTTAGAATGGTACACCATGAAGCATCCACATTTTCCCCTGATATGCATTTCAACAGTGATGTTTTTGTCTTCACTTTATACCGAGCAGTCAATTCATCTCGCATTAGAAGCTGAAATCAGTACAGTACAACTAACATTTCCAATCACTATAACAACTTATTAATAATGTAGCACCGAGCTGTAGCCATGTCAAAGGACAACAGAGGCAGCGAATACAACTAAGTATCTCCTTTAGTCTCCTACGGGCAGAAGGAGGTATCCACCGAGAAAACAACAAAGACTAAACTAATGGCTAAAATCAATACACTTAGACACCACACTATCTCATTGGCTGCCCTCTATTAAAATCTCCTCAGATCTGATTATAATCTACTAAATGCCTTCGAACTCTTATCAATAACACCACCTCTTATCAATACCTGTTCTATCTAATCCCTTAATTATTCCCACCAGACACCTCCCCGCAAGAAAAATACCCATCCCAAAGTGATTGGCACTTCTAGAAAACACATAAAGGAGTGGGAAACAACATTCACTCACACAGACAAAAACGCACATCTACACACATACAGACACAGAGAAAGGGAATCATGTGGGGAAACAAGACACCTCCGCACTACAGTTTCATACATTTAATAACGGCTCTTGCCTCAGTCTCTTTAGTTTACAGTCAGGATCCTGCTGTAAATCAGTTAGGAGCTTCACCCCAAAGTCTCCAGGGTCGTTTCCTCTCAGGTCCAGCTCCTCCAGGTGTGAGGGGTTTGATTTGACAGCTGAGGCCAGATCAGCATATCCTTCTCCTGTTATACCACAGCTTGACAAGCTGGAGACACAGAGGAGATATAATATCACTGATCATCAACATCACCAACACATTATTTAGCACCATATCCTTCTCCTGTTACACCACAATCTGACAAACTTTAGAGAAAGGTTTATAATCTGATGTTGCTCATGGAGACAAAGCTGGAGAGAAAGGTCTATAGTCAGATGTGGACACATGGACACATTTTCCTTGTCCGGAATAGATCTTTCCCGAACAGATTTGGAAAAAGTGTGTATATGACAACTTGATCAGAATACACAAAGCCTTCCAATCTAATTAGAATTTAATTAAAAATATATATTGATTTGGATTGTTTATTTGTAATAAAATTATATGTCCATGTCAACATAGCTAGTGTTCAAGTGTAAGGAAATCCCGCACACTGTCCATTTCACCAACAAACTTTAATACAACGTTTTGTTCATCCGACCTTCTTCAGGTTAAAGGGGCATTCCACCAGTGGAGACATGTATATGTATTGAAAGCAGGTCATGTATGTAGTAGAATAGTAGCATAAATATCTAACTTGGTGCCTTCTTGACCAAGAAAAGGCAGAACATGACTTTTCAGTGCTTGTGGATTTGTGACAACAATCCCCATAATGCATTGCAATGCTAAAGTTCCACAGGCCACACCCAGACAGCTCTGCCAGTGAGTTACTGGAGCCTCAATAGGAGAAATGGAGTTATCGCAACGGCTGTATCCGTATTTAGACAGCACTGCATTCTGGCTCAAAAAGTTGCATGACGGTTAGATTTCCTGTCAACTTCAAAATTTCGGCGATGTTGCGTCGACAAGGTGACATGTCACATGGTGTCAACCTATCGCGGGATGAATGCGACAGCAGTCAGATCTTGCAACCTCTGCAGTTGCTTATCCCCTTCAACACTCTCCTGCAGACTGCCTCCGAGGTCACGCGACCATGAACTGGTTGGTCAACATCTCACTCGCATGTGTATATGAGTCCTGTCTCAAACCTCTACACAATTTTGCGTAGGTCCCCACTTCAGCCACTCCTCACACATGGTGTGTTAGTAGAGGAAACTGGTGCGAGCTCATAGTCTTGTTCATATTTGTGGCCGACTTTAAATGCGCTGCATTTAATAACACCCACATTGTGACAAGTTCTCGCTCACGTGCTTCGTCAATGTTGATCGACAACAACAGAAGTCGTATGGGGCTAGTGCCAGTGATTTCAAAAGCACTGGCACACTGATCTGTGATAGGTCTGTTAGCGCATTAGGTCCAACCCCCTATGGGCAGGGTTGAAAGGGTGGGAAAAAGGCTTGTAGTCTCAACAGAAATCCACCTCTCTTACACTTCCTCCTACAATGATGCAAAATGACGATTTTTACATCATTGTAGGAGGAAGTGTTAAGAGGTGAATACGGATTTCTCCTGTCTCAGGGGGAATTGAGAGAGTGTTGCACGACCATTCAAAAGTATGGCTGGGTGTCTAGCAATGGAAAGCCTAATGCAAATGGGTGGAGTGTCCCTTTAAACTTTATCCAAAGAAGATCGGATGGCCGAAATGTTATTGTTATGTGTATTAAAGTTTGTTGGTGAAATGGACAGTGTGCAGGATTTCAGGATTTTACCTTTAATAAATATTGCATTCTGGCTGAAAAAGTTTTCCTAAAATGAACCTACACATCTTTACTTGCCACTGCTCGAGTAACCTGTGTCTGACATATATATTATCTGATATATATTAAATCCTGCAGACATGGAGGCGTCAGGCGATGCAGAGGTTTATATTTTAAGAAAAGGCAACTGTAGGAGACTTTACAGAAATTGTCAAAACTCAATAGTATTAAAATCAATGGGATTCATATTATTATGGACATATTTGACCTCAGTGTTTCCAGTGCACAGTTTGCACTCTTCAATCCACTGCACAGCAGTTGGACTCCAACATCTTCAATGTGGTTGCCACTGAGATCCAGGTGTCTGAGCTTTGATGATTCTTTGCAGATGACAGACGCTAGAGTTGTACAGCTTTGTTCAGTGAGCCCACAGCAACTGACCCTGAAGAGGTAAATGGCAACCTGTGACTAGAAACTCAATTAACACTGTCTGAACAGCTTTTGATATTACATTACATTAGTATTTAGCACACGCCTTTGTTCAAAGCGACTTACAAGGAGCAATTTAAACAAGAACAGGGTAAGGCACTGTGTACAGTTGCAACACTGATAGCATTGTCCTTCAAAGAGTAAAGAAGAGGACAATGCATTAAAAAGTAGCAAAAAGGTAAACACAATACCTCAAGATGCAGTGTAAGGTAATAGAAGCAACATTAAATAATAGGAAGGTAACAAGGCAAATTGGATAATAAGCAAGACATCTAGGCGCAGTGTACAGTTGCAACACTGGCAACAATGTCCAACACAGTGATAAAGAAAAAATAAGTAAAGGATGTTAAAAGCAAATTAGGTACATAAAGATGTTACGTACATAAGAGATGTTAATAGCAGTGGCTTAAGGAAACACTTCAGAGACTAAGACTAAGGAAAGAGACTAAAAACGAAAGGCTACAAGGTGAGTAGAATTAGTTATGTTAGAGTGTTAAGCAGGGAAGCTTTCTCGGAAGAGGTGAGTGTTCACTAGCTTCTTGAAGGTTGAGAAGGATGACCCTGCTCTTGTAGCAACTGGTAGCTCATTCCACCATTGAGAAACAATTAACAATCTGTCAATTAAAATATACTGTATATAAATACGTATATAGTATTGTGGAATACATTACTTCAGTGTCTCCAGTGCACAGTTGGGGCTCTCCAGTCCACTACACAGCAGATAGACTCCAGTATCTCCAATGTGGTTGTCACTGAGATCCAGGTGTCTGAGATTTGATGATCCTTTGCAGAGGACAAATGCTAGTATTGAACAGCTCTGAGCAGTGAGCCCACAGCTATCGACCCTGAAGGGATAAATGACAAACAATCTTGAGCACTAAGAATCCATAAATACATGAACTAACTAATTAAATTTTGCATGTGTCTGATCTTTGGTGATTCCTTCCAGAGGAAAGAGCTATCGGTCCTGAGGGACCTTTATTAACCTATTAAGGGCCTTGCTAATGGCGTAATACTATTGCTAAGCAATTAAAAAGAAAACAACAATTAAAATGTTTCACATAAAAGAGATGATCATTTGATTACATTTTACTTACAGGGTTGTGTGGGATTCCTCCACTACTGGCTTCAGCCTCAGGAGAGCTTCATCAGATCTGACATACTTTTTCAAGTCAAACACATCCAAATTCTGGTCTGATGTGAGCAGCACAAACACCAGAGCCGACCACTGGTCACGTGAGAGCCGGGCTTTAGAAAGTGTCCCTGCATTCAGGAAGCTCTGGATCTCCTCCACTAAGGAGTGGTCATTCAGTTCACTCAGACAGTGGAAGAGGTTGATCATCCTTTCTGAGGAGGAGGCCTCCCTGATCTTCTCCTTAATGTAACAGATTGTTTCATCATTGCCCATCTGAATTCGTCTCATCGGTATAAATGTCCTGATCTTGTCCATTACACCAATCTGTCCTCTTCTGATCAGACCATGCAGGGGAGCCTGATTTGACTCCTGAGAGAGACCAAGAAGGAAGCGGAGGAAGAGATCAAAGAGTCCATCTTTATGAGCCAAAGCTTTGTCCACAGCACTCCTCTGCAAGGTGTTCATCGAGGTCATCGTTGGAGGCGGATGCTGTGTGGATATTATGTTTTTCTTTTCAACTTCCATCATCAACAGTGCGTACAGAGCAGCAAGATACTCTTGGACACTGAGATGCACAAAGCAGAACACCGTCCCAAGAAAGACACCTGATTCTTCTCGGAAAATCTGGGTGCACATCCCAGAGTACACTGCAGCTTCTTTGACATCAATGCCACTGTCCATGAGATCTTCATCATAAAATATCAGATTGCCCTTCTCTAACTGTTCATAGGCCAGCTTTCCAAGATGGAGGATCAGCTCTTGGTTCCATTGTGTGTTGAGGTCATGCACATTGTCAAATTTGATGTTCCTCTGTTTGGTTTGGTACAAGAGGAAATATGTGTACATCTCTGTCAAAGTCTTTGGAATCTCTGTTTTTCCTGAGGAATAAATCATCTCAAGAACCATAGCAGCAATCCAGCAGAACACGGGTATGTGGCACATGATGTGGAGGCTTCTGGATGATTTCATGTGTGAAATGATTTCACTTGCAAGACTGTCACTGTTGATCCTCTTTCTGAAGTACTCTTCTTTCTGTAGGTCATTGAATCCTTGCACCTCTGTCACCAGGTCAACATACTCAGGAGGAATTTGACTGGCTGCTGCTGGTCGAGATGTTATCCAGATTAGAGCAGAGGGGAGCAAATTACCCTTGATGATATTTGTCAAGAGTACATCCAATGAGGTGACGGCTTTCACATCAGTCAACGTTTCATTGGTCTGAAAGTTAAGTTGGATTCGGCACTCATCCAAACCATCAAGGACAAAAAGCACATTATATTTCATCTGACGGTCAATGATTAACTGCTTTGTCTCTGGAAAGAAGTGATGAAGAAGATCCATGAAAGAACACTCCTTGTCTCTTATGACGTTGAGCTCTCTAAAGCACAGTGGGAAGATGAAATTGATCCCTTGGTTGCTGTTTCCTTCGGCCCAGTCCAAGATGTACTTCTGCACAGAGATAGTTTTGCCGATGCCAGCCACCCCCTTTGTGAGAACACTTCTGATTGTTTTTTCCTGATCCAGCAAGGGCTTAAAGATATCAGAACATTTGATTGGTTTCCCCAGCCCAGCTGGTTTCCTGGATCTGGACTCAATCCTCCTGACTTCATGTTCCTCATTTACTTTCCCACTTCCTCCCTCTGTGATGTAGAGGTCTGTGTAGATCTTTTGGAGAAGGACAGAGCTTCCATGTTTGGCTATTCCTTCAAACACATTCTGGTACTTGTCATTAAGATTTCTTCTTAAGTCATTCTGACATATCACATTGAGCTCATCTAGATAAAAACAAACACAACATAGGCTAAGTAACCAGGCAGACTATGCGAGACAAAAATAGTATCACTACAGTATACAACTACATATATGAAAGAAAATAAATAATTATTACTTTGGTTCAGTTTGTCAGCAAGATCCCGATGCTCCATCATACAGAGGAAGTGCAGTACCATCTTGAGAGCTCCTTCTCTGGCATCTCTCTCCTCGTCTGCTTTCACTTCAAAGGTTCCCTTGTAGTAAGGACTAAGAATGTTCTTAAATCTGTTCAGCTCATTTTTTACAAAGGTGATCATCTTGTCCTCGAGCACCTAAAGAATACATCACACATGCCCTTACTGTAAAGTACACATCACACCCATCGACTGAGGATTGATTTTGGTTGTATAAGACTGTTATTAAGCGGGCTTGCAGAGCAAGGCCCGATTCTAGTCCTGTTTAATTATTTGTCTTGTGTAGGGCAGTAAAAATCGAAAATGGATCTACTCCTAGGCCTTTCGAGATAGAGACACCGTTCAAACACTAAAACGACCGCCTCGGCTTGGAGATCATGTATACTAATAGGCTTGTCCGTGTCTCTTGTCGTTTTCCCGTTTTTGGCGATTTTGTGAAAGCTTGGGTCCCCATTGAAAACAATGGTGGAACCTTCATGAACCAAGGTTCCGCCACTCTAGAGATTAGAGTGTAGGAGGCTTTTTCGGTCATAAAACATCAACACTTTCACCTAGAAGTTTAGTTGACGCGTTGTTAGCGAGCTCTATGGGATGTCTCCAAATTGTCAAAGTTTCATCTCCCAACTCCCAAAACTTTTTAAATGGCAGGTTTGTAAAAAAAACAGGCCTGGGTCTATGGAGGTTTTCAGTCTTCCCAAAAGTGCCTTTTTCAAGAGATCAGCGCATGTCCCACAAGAGGTCCATTTGTGCCTGAACCGTTTAACCTATAAACTTGACTGTTAGAGAGATCACATGCATGACTCCGATCTGTGAAAAGGACACGTGCTTTTAGTTTTTTTACAACGATCTTGTAAAGACAAAATACTGGGTCTGATTCTGTCCCCTGTTTACAGCACAATACTAACTGTCATTCAGTCAATCAGAACAGGTGCAGTCAATGAAGGGTTCCATCTCAACTGTCACTGTCTCTTAACATTCTATTGTTAACGAGCAGGTGTGCAACCATTCTAGAAGTCTATTGTTCAGCTCTTCAATGCAATGTGATATAGTCTTGCTGGACTGTGCATGACAGCCAGCTGCTTGGCTTAATGGGAATGCATGCTGCTGGATTAGAGATATGGAGGTTGAGGGTTCGAACCCCACCCGAAGCCATGTTGATTTTCAAAATTATATCATATGCAGTGTTCCTTGGCCAACTTAAAATGCTATGTATGTCATTTATTATCAATGGCAAATGTGCTGGATTAGAGATATGGAGGTTGAGAGTTCGAATCCCACTTGAAGCGATGCTGATTTTCAAAATTATATCATATGCAGTGTGCCTTAGCCAAGTTAAAATACCATGTATGTCATTTAGCATCAATGGCAAATGTGCTGAATTACAGATATGGAGGTTGGGGGTTCGAACCCCAGTCGAAGCCATGTTGATTTTCAAAATTATATCATATGCAGTGTTCCTTGGACAACTTAAAATGCTATATGTCATTTAGCATCAATGGCAAATGTGCTGAATTACAGATATGGAGGTTGAGGGTTCGAACCCCAGTCGAAGCCATGTTGATTTTCAAAATTATATCATATGCAGTGTTCCTTGGCCAACTTAAAATGCCATGTATGTCATTTAGTATGAATGGCAAATGTGCTGAATTACAGATATGGAGGTTGGGGGTTCGAACCCCAGTCGAAGCCATGTTGATTTTCAAAATTATATCACATGCAGTGTTCCTTAGCCAACTTAAAATGCCATGTATGTCATTTAGCATCAATGGCAAATGTGCTGAATTACAGATATGGAGGTTGGGGGTTTGAACCCCAGTCAAAACCATGTTGATTTTCAAAATGATATCATATGCGGTGTTCCTTTGCCAACTGCAAATGTCATGTATTGTATGTCAGTTAATATCAATGGCAAAGGGGCTGGATTACAGATATGGAGGTTGTGAGTTCGAATCCCGCTCGAAGCCATGTTGATTTTCAAAATTATATCATATGCAGTGTTCCTTAGCCAACTTAAAATACCATGTATGTCATTTAGTATATCCCTAAAACGCAGAGCTACAACACTTTCAAGATGGCTGAATCCAAGATGGCTGAATTGTTTGGCCCATAACTTCTGACTGGGTGGATGGATTTTTCCCAACATTTCTTTTAGCTTTGTTTTCTCAATAGTACTTTGTTTCATCTCTGCCCCAAAAGGCAAGCCCGCTTCCAGCATTTTCTGTGAGAATGCAATCTAGTTCAGATATGAATGCCCATGCAGCAATTTGTACAATTTCCAATTTATATAAAAAGTCAGTTCGAATCTTTTTTTTACTTCAAATCTTTCAATTTCCACTATGATCTTATTTACCAGTAAGTGGATATTTTCTTTTCATCTGATTTTGTCATGCTTGTTTACACGCCATGTGATTTTGAACATTATACATTTTACATGAATTTAACAATTTACATTTTTACATCAATACAAATTGACATGGGAGTTGCGAACCATGGGATCTGCTGTTTACTTGGCAATCATTTTCCACGATTCAGTGTTTCACAAATGAGTCATTTTTCATTTCATGTGTGACTTCCAAAATAGAATAATGAATGAACAAAAAAGTACACGGACCAAATGCCTTACTATTATAATTTGAATTTAGTTTAATATGCATTCAAATTGACGCTAAGATTATTAATTTTCTATGAATAGCCAATAGGAACTGTTGCCGAGTAATGACATTTAATCCTGGAGCTCACACATCAATTGAATGTAAAACCTGCTGTGTCATGTGTGAGATCTTCAGTATAGAAAACACTGTTTTCTACCATCGTTCAAACTTTTACACGAGTAGACTTGTTCTGTCTGTCTGACTGAGTGGTTATTTGCATGAATCTTAAATTTAAAAAATGGTCAATCATTTAAGAACAGACATTTAGCCTTTACATATGCATTTACTGAACAGAGACTCTGTTATAAAAGTCAGATGGAATCCATGAACTTACCTCAAAGATACGAGATAGATCTGGTTGCTTATCCTGACTGCTGATGGTGTCTGGTTCATGTCCTATCTCTTGTTCCCTGGTCATAATGAATAAAAGACAATCATTGGTAAATACATAATAAAGCATGATTGACATTATTCTCTGAACAATGTTGTGACTGCATAGAGAATTGTGTGTATGTGGCTAGGCTCAATCACATTCATAGTATGGAATAAACTCCCATCCAGTTAAAATGAACACCGAAGGCCTCAGTCCTGATGTTCTCTGGCACTGTCAGCTTGTCACTGCATAGCAACCATACAATCTGTCAATGGGGAACTACTTTGCTTAGCGGAGCAGGTAAACAACTAATGATGAAGGTAACTAATAAACAGCCTTGCCCTTCGGCTTCGTGCCTATGGCCGACCCCACCAGGGAGGATATCAGTTCACATCCTCCCAACCATGAGGGTCATACTGCCTAAATATCTGCTGTGCCTACCTTTTCTCTTTTGCCATGAAAGGGCCCTCTTCTTTAGACCAGTCACTCATCATGGATGGAGCTCTGGACACACCAGACCCTGGTTCCTTCCTGGACACCCTGCTAAAATAAATAGAGGACAGTGAATTTCTAGTTAAAGGTATTTGATACAGACTGGAAACAAGAGGGCATTTCCCAATAATAACTTCTTTCTTTCTGGAGTACCTGCTAGAATGTTAAAGCATTTTATATATGTTATTGTAGTCTTTCTTAACAAAATTAGCATACATTACGTTTTATGACCTATGAAGAAGTTCTTTGCACAAAGTCGCCATCACGTGAAGGAAGTATCCTTGCTGCTAAGTTGAAGTTTAAACAGTAATGTAAGTTACCTGTGCGATTCCTCTGTTTGTGATTCATGTCCCAGCTGGGACTCCTGGTTGACAGGGAAACTCATCCTGACCCTTTCCTCCTCATGCGACACCACCTCACCTCAATACCTGAACAAATCATTTAGAGTCAGATTCAGTATGAAAGCAATATAATGTAATTTATAACAGTGCTTGTGATTAGGCTTGCCAATATGCTCCACCTCAAATATGCCTCTAGACATGTAGGCGTAGGCCTATTGGATTTATAGGGTTCAAATTTTAATACCTTTATAGTTGGGGAGTCACAGATTACATGTTTCCGGATTGTATTATGCAGAATACAACATTTTATGAAGAGCTCAACTGTATTATCTGACACTTCAGTGGGTGGTAATACATTTTCAAGGGCTTGGGCACAATTGAACACAATTAGTTTTGATGAATTAACTACCCAAACATTTAAGTGGTAAAAAAAAGAAATGTCATTGCTACGTAGTTCTGGATTAGACCAGTGGAAGGCATTATGCCTGATGGTGCATGCGTGTTGCTGGGGCAGTGGCTGTGTACCTGTGCGTCTTGGAAATGTGTGTTTTTCTGTTGTGTGCGTTTACGCATGTTTGAGAACAGACTGATGAGTTCTCACAGTTCATTGCATTGCATTGTGTAAACTAGGTATGACAACATATCAGTTAAACAAAGTAATCAGATTACATTACTCATATTAAATAACTAAATTAATTAATTGTGTTATGTTGCATTTTGGGGCATGTATTTTGCCATCTGTAATGAGATAGATTTTCAAATGCTGCCTATACTCTTCACTCCAACTTGCGGACACTCCCACATTTGCTTACAGTTACTGCTGACCAGATGAGAGGAGCATTAAAACACTCAAGCCCAGTGCTGCTTTCCTTTCCACACACACACACAAACACATACTCACTCACACATTCTCACACACACACACACACACACACACACACACACACACACACACACACACACACACACACACACACACACACACACACACACACACACAAACACACACACACACACACACACACTGTTTGGGCGACTGTCAAACCAAAGTTTCAGCCGCCGGAGCAGCTGACTGAGGGGAGTTTATATGCTCGACGCGCTCGATGAAATAAGTTCCAAAGACTTTTTATCTCCTCTTCATATACTTGGGGAAAAAAAATATTGGGTTTGAATGAATCTGGGACCTGAACTACAAACATAATTCAACCTATCTAGAACTGGGTTTCCGGTTATGGCGCGTAACTGAAAGGTCGCTTGGATTGAGGGCTCCGCCCGAATTCAAATAACATTTAAGTTTTAACAGTTAATATCGAGCGAATTGTGACCAAAATCAATCTTAAGGTCTGAATGTCGTATTATGGGAGGGAAAGGACGAGGTAGAGGGAGAAAACAGACAAGTAAAGTTAAAAAACAAGACGTTGAAGTGCCACGCGAGGACGAGTCCGAAGCTGAGGAGGAGAGCACTATGCTAAATCAAGAACCTAGCGATGTGAGTCAAATCCTGTCAGCTATTCAATCGCTCAGAGATGACTTTAACACGCAACTACATGAAGTTAGGAGCGACTTTTCCACACAACTACAAGAAGTGGTCTCCTCTAACCGCGAGATAAAAGATGCAATAGGGACCGTCTCCGAAAGACTCAATGAAGCCGAGAACCGCATTAGTGCGGCGGAGGACCAGATAACCTCTCTCACAGCAGTGGCTGACACCACACGGGATAAAGTTCAAAAGCTTGCTATGCAGATGGAAGACATCGAGAATCAACGCCGACGTTGCAATATTAAACTGGTCGGAATTCCCGAGGGCTCTGAAAAGCGAGACTGCCGTGCGTTTCTGATGGCATGGCTTCCACAAGTACTGGGTATAGAGGATCATCTGAACATCGAGCAAGCATTTCGGCTGGGTAGCCTACCTACGACGCCGACAGCACAAACCCAACAACAACAAAGTGAGCCAAAACCGCGCGTTGTGCTTGTGAAATTCTTGTCTGCTCGTGACAGGGACAAAGTGATGGATGCGGCACGTCTGAAGGAGGTTACATGCGATAACAGCCGGGTCACCACCCGGACCTGTCACCAAAAGTCCAGAAGCAACGGAAACCTTTTGATGGCGTCAAATCACGGCTGAGAGACTTGAACATGGACTATGGATTCATATTTCCTGCGCGACTGCGAGTTTGGCACGAAGACGCCTGGCACTTCTTTAACTCTCCTGCCAAGGCTGAGAAATTTGTCGATAAGCTGGAACGCTCCAACAGACCTACACGAGATGCCCGAGGTGGCTCTTCCAAGGAACAAGGGTAAAAATAAACTACAATAATACCATAGATCTGATTGACGGTCTAGATTGTCAACAGTAACCTACTTGTGTGTAACTACAGTGGCACTATAACATTTGTAAGAGACATTGATCCAAACTAAACCTACTGTGGACTGTGAAACATTTTTTTGGTCACAAAGAATATTATTTTTCACTTTTTAAAAAAAAAAAGAAAAAAATATCTGGGCGGAGTTTACACCCAAGGTATTATTTTGTTGTTTACTGCTTAATTTTCTCCATTGTGACGATTGGTTGCTCACTGCTCCCTTTATAGGATCAGGTTGGAGCCTGACCGGGACGCTGGTCAAGGGGGGGGAGGGGGAATATGCGTTTTTGTACGCATGGGGGTGGTGTTTGGCCATGTTTGGGATAGGCCTGTGTTTGGTGTGTTTTATGTTAATTTTGAAGGCACATTGTTGGTAATATTACATGTTATGATTATAGATGACAGTAATAATGGTTAATTTACAATTTATGGTATCATGAGCAGAGAGGTAAGGGTAAATATGATTTCATGGAATGTAAGGGGTCTTAGGAAGTTGGTGAAGCTGAAACAAGTAACTTCCAGATTGAAACAACTAAAAACACAAATTGCTTTCCTTCAGGAAACTCATTTACTCTCATCTGAACTTACACCCTTAAAAAGGAGATGGCCAGGGCAGATCATAGCAGCCTCACATTCTTCTCATGCAAAAGGGGTAGCGATACTAGTTCACTCCTCTGTTCCATTAAAAATTCACAATACCATATTAGACTCAGCGGGCAGATATTGTGTTGTACAAGGCTCATTATTGGGTCAAGATATTAATTTGGTTTGTGTATATGGGCCGAATAATGATGATGCCTCTTTCTATGACAATTTATTTTTGACCTTATCATCACTATATGGTGCCTTCTGCGTAGCAGGTGACTTCAATTGCACGTTGGTTCCAGCACTTGACAAATCCTCAGGTATAGATGTCACACACACTCAAAGTAGGAAAGCAATTCAATACCATATGAATAAATGTGGTCTATGTGACATTTGGAGACATAAGAACATTTCTAAACGTGAATACTCTTGCTACTCAGCTACTCATAACTCATACTCTCGTATTGATTATTTTCTTGTTTCTAAATCCCTTATAGAAAATATTAATGACTGTGGGTACAAAAGTATTGTCATTTCAGATCACGCGCCATTGTTGCTCTCCTATACTGTCACTGGAGCTTGCAAAGGACCTTCAGTGTGGCGATTGAGCCCACGATGGATCCTTGATAGTAAGTTTTTGACATTTCTTAAGGCAAATATTGATGTCTACTTTAAAATAAACACCAACCAGACTTCAGCGTCAATTAGATGGGAGGCGTTCAAGACCTTTATCAGGGGACAAATGATCAGCTATACAAGCAGTATCTCAAATAAACAACATTTAAAATTGATAGAGTTGGAAAGAGACATTAAAGAATTAGAAGAAGAAATCACTATTCTCAATACGAATGAGACCAAACAAAAACTGGATATTCTCAGAGCTCAGTATAACGAGTTATCAGCAAATAAGGCAGCGTCTAGTCTAATGAAACTAAAACAAACATTCTATGACCAAGGGGAAAAAGCAGGGAAACTCCTGGCGTGGCGTATAAAATCATTACAGAATGAGAGAGCAGTCTTTGAACTTGAGTCTGAAGCAGGGAAACCAATTACTAATTTACAAGACATTAATAAAAACTTTCAGACATTCTATTCAAAACTATATACATCGGAAACTAAAGCAACTCCTCACTCACTTGACGAGTTTTTAAACCAAATAGACATACCTAAGTTGGATGATAATGCTCAAAAAGAACTTAACCTCCCAATATCTATGTCTGAGCTATCAGAAGCCATTGACAGTATGAAAGGAGGGAAAACACCAGGGCCTGATGGCATTCCTATTGACATATATAAAACGTTTAAAGGTATGCTGCTTGCTCCCTTATTAGAGATGTGTGAGGAATCACTAGAGAAAGGTGAATTACCCTCAACGCTGAGGACTGCTCTTATAACTTTGATATTAAAACCCGGCAAACTTTCTACAAAATGTGAGTCATACCGCCCAATATCTTTGATCAATAATGATGCAAAGATTATTGCCAAGGTTCTTGCACGCCGACTGGAGAAGCATTTGCCATCTATTATTGAGCCGGACCAAAATGGTTTTATTGTGGGCAGACAAGGTTTCCACAATATCCGCAGGGTGTTAAATATTATACACTCTAAAAAAGAAACACCTGACATGGCCATGATAGGTTTGGATGCATTAAAGGCCTTTGATATGGTGGAACACACATACTTATTTGAAGTTCTTCAACGTTTTGGTATAGGCAGTTATTTCCTGAACTGGGTTAAAATTCTGTACTATGACTCCAGGGCGTCAGTTCTGCTCATTTTCCGCTCTCCAGAGGCACAAGACAAGGATGTCCCTTGTCACCACTTCTCTTTGTGCTAGCTATAGAGCCCCTGGCTATTACAATCAGAAACAACCCTGAGATAACCGGTATCAACATAGAAGGTATTGAAAATAAAATAGCACTCTTTGCTGATGATGTTGTTGTTTTCCTGACCAACATGAAGAAATCTGTACCTGCCCTACTGAAGTCTATAGAAATATTTGGGAGCTTTTCTGGCTATAGAGTTAATACAACAAAATCTACAGTTATGTTCCTGAAAAGCTCAGAAAGAGAAACCCCACCGCTACATACTCCCTTTAAAAATGTCCAGGATAGTTTCACATATCTAGGTGTTAAAATTACACCAACAATGGAATCATTGGTACCCACTAATTATGACCCCATTGTTGAATCTGTAACAGGCTCTATAAATAGATGGAAATCCCTGCCGCTGTCCATGATTGGACGTATTAACGTTCTGAAAATGAATATTCTTCCTAAGCTCCTTTACCTCTTTCAAACCATACCACTTCCTCCTCCTACTAACTTTTTTGCCAAAATGAAGCAGATCTTTTGTCATTTTATTTGGAATGATAGACGCCCCAGGTTACGCATGACTCTGTTATATTTACCATATGATAGGGGTGGGTTAAAGGTCCCTTTTCTCCAAGGATACTATTGGGCAGCACAATTGAGAGCGGCCTCATACTGGTTTGACACTACATCATTACCTGACTGGGTGAGGATTGAGGAGAAGACAACCTCCAAAATTCCTCTTAAATTATATCTCCATTCAGCTAAACTTTCTTTTTTGAAAAAACATACCTTAAATCCTTTTGTTAAGAACACGGTGATTGTCTGGTATGAGGTTTTGAAATACTTAAAAGAAAATGCTGCTTTATCTCAATTTTCTCCCATTTGGGGAAATAAAAACTTCACACCAGGTACAAATGATCTTGGCTTTAAGATATGGGCTAATAAGGGTATCAATAAAATATCAGATCTTTCTATCAACAACGTCCTTTTAAGTTTCACTGATGTCAAGCAAAGATTTAACATTGATGGCAAGCATTTTTTCAAATACTTGCAGATTAGACATTTTATAAAACAAACTCAAAACTCCTTAAACATGCCCTCCCTGAACACTATTGAAATGATAGCTGTGAACTTTTGTGGCAGAGCTGGACTCATTTCTAGATTCTATCACAA
Organism: Engraulis encrasicolus; assembly: GCF_034702125.1. Lineage (NCBI taxonomy): Eukaryota > Metazoa > Chordata > Actinopteri > Clupeiformes > Engraulidae > Engraulis > Engraulis encrasicolus. Next base: position 88,788 of record NW_026945621.1, on the reverse strand, counting down.
TATCATTGCAAAATCATTAGAGTCCTCAGATGATAAAAGGCATGCCTGGTGTCTAGATCTTAACACTAGAACTACCACGGAGGGGTCAATTGACCTTTTTACCTAAAAGCCCCACAAGAGGGTCATTTGACCCTTTGGACCCCCTGCGGACACTCCTTTTGTTGTGGAAATGTGGCTGTTAGCAGCTCACAGCTGTCACTTGAGAAACAGAGTGTGTGTGTGTGTGTGTGTGTGTGTGTGTGTGTGTGTGTGTGTGCGTGTGTGGATCATTTCCAATGCCTGTTGAGTGCTGTATCTCTGCATCTTCGTTCCTTGGAGAGGAGCTTCTTTCACCACAAAATTCTTGAGGGAAGTGAAGCAGTAGTCCACATGCACTGGTATTTATATTGATATATCCATCTAACAATTGCCAGGTTGCATTCACATGAGTCGTTATGATCACATGGCATGGGAGATTCACACGTTACAGTTTTTCTCGATTGGTTTGGCTAATTTCTCAAAACAACACGGACAAATCCCCAAACCAACTTGCAATTTCCCAAAACAGAATGGCATTTTTCATTGCTTTCATCAGATATCAAATGCTTTGTACATGTCTCAAATGTTTAGTACATCTCTGCAGATGGATATGTACAAATACCCTTCAGTTGACACATTCAGCATTTAGCACATTTTCCAAATAAATTGACCTTGCTTATCTAAACGAATTAGACAATTCTCAGTCTAATGGTTGCCCTCTCCAAAACACGTCAGCATTATTTCATTGTGTAAGTCATCATATGCAAAGTGGTCTACGCAATTCCCAAAACAGTCAAGGACATCATATTTTAAGAATTTCATTACATAGTAAATTCATGACAGTGTTCAACAGGTCAGATGGTATTGTAACTTTACTAGTTAGTAGAAAATAATTTTACAACCGTGTATACTACAGTTTCCTCTGTTATTTGGCTAATTTCATGACATTTTTTCAAACGACATTCTGTTTTGAACAATTTTGGCATTTGTTCATGTTATTTTGAGAATGTTATCTCTGTTTTGAGAAATGAGCCAAACCCATGAGAAACCTGTGATATATGGGCATTACTTTCTGTATATGAATTTACAGTAAAGAAAGTTACTGATAAATGTCCTTGGTAAATTATCTGTGTTGTCAAACTTCAATGGTTTCACTCACTTTTTCATTTTTATACATAGTCGAAATCTGTTAGCTGAACGTAGATAAAACACCTAACCATTTTGACTGGCAGTGCTTACACAATGGCAAAGGGACAATGTATTTTGGGGGTACTGATGATATATGTGGGGAAGAAATTTAGTTTTGACACATGGGTAAACTCTTTTTGGGGTGATATGAGCGAGTGATGAGGATCCATGTAGTTATGCTGAACCATCCAGTTTATTTTGACAGAAGGACTAAATGAATGCAAGTGAGCCAAAGCAATTGAGAAGGATCTATGCCATTTTGATGGTACTGACTATTCATATGTGAGACGGTTTAGTGCTGATGCAAGAATGAGGTGTTTTGGGAGGTATATGACATTTTGCTAGTTATCTGAACTGTTGTGCAGAAGTGTAAGAATGTTTGGCCAAATGACCCAATGGTTATAGGAATGTCATCTCAGTTTCAAGAAATGAGCCAAACCAATCGAGAAAAACTGTAATTCAACCATTATCTGGTTGCAGTCATATGATTTGTCATGATCACATGGGACATTCACACGTTCATTGATGACTTATATGAAGAAAATGTGCTGACATGTTTTCAGGACAACCATTACACTGAGAATCAACCAATTGGGATAGATCAGCAAGGTACATTCATTTGAAAATTCTACTAAATGTAAGCTGATTGTGTTAATTGTAGGATACTTGTACATAGCCATTTGCAAGGATGTACTAAATGATTGAGACATGTACAAAAGCATTTGAAATTTGATGAAAGCAATGATAAATGCCATTCTGTTGTGAGGAACTGCAAATTAGTTTTGGGATTTGTCCATGTTTTGAGAATGACATCTCAGTTTCAAGAAATGAGCCAAACCAATGGAGAAAAACTGTAACACACTGTCCGCCAAACTGTGCTATCTGTCTTTGCTGCTGATATCTTCATGCAAGTTGCTATTTACCTGTGGTGATTTTGGAGGCTGACAGCCCTTGGGAAGAAGCTGTCTGTCCCTGTTTGTCTTGGCTGTTAGCACTGTAAGGTGTGACCCCCTCACCCCTCACCCCACACACGGCCCCTAACAGCCTCATTACCATAACAAAATGAGTGATTAGTATATTAGGTAAAAGCCGCCGGGTCAAATGACCCCTCTCTGGTACTTCTAGGTAGGCAGAAAAATCCTGGTAGTTCTAGTGTTAAAGAAGAAATAACTGATGAAGAATGGCAGCATGTATGCTTACAAAGCCAAGTTCAAACAATAAATACACGGTTTAAGTTACTTCAGTACAAATGGCTGATGAGAACATATATTACTCCAGTAATACAACATCGTATTGATCCTAACACACCTGATCTATGTGTTAAATGTGGTACACAAAAAGGGACTCTATTTCATTGTCTTTGGGAATGTTCCATTATCCAAGAATTTTGGAAGGAGATAATTGAGACTTTGTCTAAGATAACGGATACATATCTTCCATTGTGTCCTAAGCTTTGTATACTGGGACTTTTCCCAGAAAATTGTACCCTCAGTAAATATGAGAAATCAATGGTCATATACTGTATACTTGAAGCAAAACATAAAATAGCTCTTTCATGGAGATCTATGTATAGGCCAAGTAAGCAAATGTGGACTGAAGGACTTTCACACTGTATAGCCATGGAGAAGTTGACATACATAATCAAGGGGAAATATAACACATTTATTAAGATCTGGGATTCCTTTATGGAGTTTTTGGAGAGAGGGGGTTTGTCTGAAATTGTATAACCCATTTTCTTTTCTTCTTTTGCTCATGTCATTATTTATTTTTTTACTGTCTTCACATTGTTAATCTCAAGATTTTGTATCTACATACTGTTATGCTTGAAGATTATATCTGTCAACGTGCCTTCTTGTGTTCTTTTTACTTTATTTCGATTCTGTTTTTGTATGTGATTGTTTGCTAATTAAAAGGAAAAACCAATAAAGATATTTGTCAACAAAAACCTACCCAGAACTAACCCAGGGTTAACTTGGTAAACCAGGGTTGACGAAATCTGTCTACCTTGACTGGTGGTAACCCTTACTGCAACGCTAATTTAGATGTTGGTTTGTCTACCCCAACGGACAGTGTGGCTTCAAGTTGAAGCTGTGCCGGAATGCAAGATTTTCCCTTGCAGCCTTTCAGATAATACCATGCCTACACTATGCAAGTTTATGGCCTAATTGTGCCATAATTTGTCTGTCGCAGAACATTTTGGGAATCAAGTTGATTTCTTGTTCAATCTAGGTCAATCATGGGTCTTGCATTGTGTCTCCAGTCTTCTCTATCACTGGTGACCCTCTATAAACAATTAGGCACACACACGGTGCAAATACACCTACAACAGGCCATTCAGAACCATTGTTATGTCAGGCAGGCACTTAACCCTCAACACTAACACAGAAAACATATTGCACTTTTGCATTTTGGGCGGCAGGTGCTGAAGAGGTTGGGGATGGGGTGTATGCAGGGCCGGATTAAGATGGCCTGGGGCCCCTGGGCTACAGGATGTTGTGGGGCCCCCCGGAAGGCAAATTTTGGGACATATTCACATAAACAGTGTCATAATTAACAACTAGGTCTACCAACTGTACTCAACAGATGACTTTTTTAATATTGCATCTTCTCACAAATCTGATATTTTTCACTTTTGTCCAATCAGGCGGCCACTGGGAGGTGGGGGCCCCTAGGCTGCAGCCATATCTAGCCTGTGGTGGGGGCCCTAGGCTGCAGCCATATCTAGCCTGTGGTGGGGGCCCTAGGCTGCAGCCATATCTAGCCTGTGGGTTAATCCAACCCTGGGTGGATGTGAAACCTCCGACAGCCTTACTGGGCTATAAAGGCTATATATTATATAAGGACATTACTGTCCCATGCTTTTGATACTGAAACATTTGTACTAGATTATCATGACAATATGAACCACAGTACATTGTGAAACAAAAAGTTCTGAAATGAACTTTCAGAAAGGGCTTTTTTTTGTCTAGTAGGGCAAAGGAGCGGGTGCTTTAGCACCACCACTTTCCTATCTGTACACAACGGCACGCCAATGTGCACATGAATATTGCTCTAAGAGCCTGGTAGAGAGGAAAACCAGTTGTCTTACTGATAAAAGATTGCAGCTAGCTGGCTGCCTGCCAATGGAAAACTGCCACACAGAAACTCTTCACCTCCCCAGAAATGCTGATGGGTAAGTTCACAACAAGACAAACATAAGTGAAGCAAGAAGCCAAATTATGCATGTTATACTGCCATATTCTTCTGCCAGCAACATGGTGAATGTTGTACTGCCATATTCTTCTGCCAGCCACATGGTGAATGTTATACTGCCATATTCCTCTGCCAGCCAATTCATGGTGAATGGCTACAAGTACTACAACAGATGGCATGAGACATTCCATTTGGCTTAAATGTATTGACCCCATTTACGGGTAAATTCATCATATCTGCTCTGATAGATATTTAACTAGAAATGCACAGGGAGGGCAGACCTCTGCCAAAGAAACTGCCTTTCTGCCTTCTTTTTGTGGAGTTAGAAACTGGCATGATAAAATTTGCCCTTTCCTGCAATACAATTTGTGGTCACTAGGGGCGTCTATATTTCTAGGCTGGTGAATAATCTCATTAAAAAAAAAATGGTTCTGGTTTGTGTTCCAGATCACAAACAATATTTGGTCACTTGGTGTTTTTGTCATTTCCAACAACTCCACAAACTTTCATCCAAATCCATGCAACTTTCCGAGTTATCCTGCTGACAGAACAGACAGACACACAGACAAACAAACAGACAAACCAACACGACCGAAAACATAACCTCCTTGGCAGAGGTAATAATGTTTGTTCCATGTGCAATTATACAACAATATAATTGGCACCACAGGGTAACACGTACATGTACATGAGGCCCTTCAGCCACTTAACCCTCCTCTCGTCTACAGGTCGTCACCGACCCGTTTTCAACTTTGACTGTGTAAAGGATCCCCTTAGTTTCTTGTGTCAAGGCTTTTTGACTTTGTCAGTCACCCCTATTTTAACAAAATAAAGCTTTTTTTTCATAAATTCTGTAATGCTGTATCAAAAAATATAGCACTTGTGTACATAAGGCCCTTCATCCTCTTAATAATTACATCACACTTAGGGTAGCTGATGCTTTTATCCAAAGCTATTACAATTAATTTTAGTACAGGCTTTTAGTACAGGCTGCTTTTAGTACAGGCTGCTTTTAGTACAGGTTTACAGTCTCCCAAGCAGTGTGGGGTTAGTTGTCTTGCTCAAGGGCATCTCAGTCATGGAGTGAGATAGGGAGTGGTAGAATGGGATTTGAACCTGCAACCCCCCTAAAAGCCCATGTCCTTAGCCACTAGGCCACGATTGTCCCATCATACAACATTTGTTCACTTATCAGTCAGCAGCACCAGCATACTACACTATATTTAACACAGAAGTGCTGAAGTAGCATCATTTTTGTTTTAATGGTGGTGTTTGCCCATTTAGCCCAACCACTATCTAGTTCTAAAATAAAATAGATCTTGAAATAAAGTCAGGGTAAATTATCAAAGACAAACCTACTTCTATGTTCTCTTCTCCATTCTGTCTTGGTCTTCTGCTCTCTACTCCAGTTAGCAGGTGTGGCTGTGCTGTAGTCCGCGTTGATTTCTTAACAGGTAAGTCGTCACAAGTTGAGGGGAAGGAACTGGTTAGACAAGTTAGCATGTATGTCATATTGCAGTTCTGTTTGTGAAAAGAAGAACAAAATAACCTGTTTTGAATACAGTCAAGTCCAACGCAAAGAGGTCCTTGTGCAATGTCTAAGATGTGACCAGAATAAGTATTGCATCTATGATTATCATTGACATGTTGCTGCCTATTGCCTATTTACTGAGTAATTACAGTTTTTCTCAATGGGCTTTGTACATTTCTTAAATCTCTCTTGCAATTTTCAAAATACAAAATACAATGCCATTATCAAAACAGTTTTAACAAATGGTAAAAGAGTGGATGACCTGCAAAACCAAGTCTCTTGCCCAAAATCCTTAGTTTTATTTTCAAAAGCAAGTTTTTGTGTCAATGAAGGTGTCAGTGCCATCAGAATGGTTAGTCATTGTGTCATACTTGTAGTGTGGACAAGATAGCGAAATTGGTTTTGTCGTGTTAGTACACTAGTACACTCTTGAGGATCTTTTCTGAAGTGAAATGTTGTTTAGATTGAATGGGAAACGTTGTAAATTCGACTTTTTATTACACTGATCAGATAATATTGTACTACATATACATTTAGAGTATGGCCGACTTATTGACAGGGTTTCTCATTTCAAAATACAAAAAAATAGCCAGCTCTAGTTGAGGTGTCAAAGAGCACCCTTCACCACCCCTTTTTACTTGTCTTGCTGGCCCATGTGAAAAATATAGAACTGTAAAGCAAAACAAATTTTAATCAATACACTGATAATGTATAAAGTGCATTTACTGTCTTGCGAAATTCTAGGGAAATATTGTAATTTTGCGTGGAGCGTAAACATATAGGGCACATGAGGCATAGAATAATGTAATGCAGTAGGCCTACAGTGCCTATTGTTGTATGTCATGCCTGTTTTCTCTTTCCTTTCTACTGCCTTTGATTAGAGAGTCAATAGTGGCGTTCATGATGGCGTTTTTTCAACCAGGTTGAAAATTTGCTAGGCAGCGAGCATGCTCAGTGTGTCCGCGTGAAGCATCCTGGTTAGAATTGCCGTTCACGACGCAGTTGAAGGGAGTGACCTCTGCGCGGCAGTCGTGTCACATGGCGTTGAACCATCGCGGGAACAAAAGTTTTGTCAAGCAGCCACGCAGTACCACAAGAGCTACTGCTGGGCAGAAGACCTCCTCCATGATGTGAGGAATCTGCCGTGATTGGTGTTCATAGCTCATGTGATTCATGTGTGTGTAGTTGAACGTGCTTCATTTTCTACATGCTGAAATGCATTTCATGCTCAAATGCAGCATACTCAGAGTGGTATCATCCATATGTATGGTCGCACAACCCACTTACAACAGTAAAAAAGAGAAACAAACCACCCTGTCGTCAGATGCTCCATCTTCGCCACGTTAGGTGTGTATGCCTGTGAAGATTGAGATCTTCACTGTTTTAAAACACACATTTATCTGCTTTTCTTTCTGCATATGTTTTTAAATGCTGTTTTAAAACTGTTTATTTTGAACTTGTTTTAACAGTATTTTATTTCTCATATGTACTGCATTTGGTTTTGTGGTTTTAACCTGCTTGTGTAACTGACTTGGGTAATTGAAATTGGTGGTAATTGGATGCAGGTGTGGAGCTGATTGATTGATTGTAACTGTTGAACTGATTGCCACACCACTCACCTGCCTTTAAAAGCTCCTCCCTTTCAGTTGCAAGAGAGAGACTGTTAGCAAGCAGGAATGTTGTGGTTTTAACTTTGAAGATCAAATTAAAGATCCTAAATACAAGCCTGTTTTACCCTCTGATTTTAAAATGCACAACCGAGAAGGACCAACTTTCTCACATATGGTGGCAGCAGTGGGATAATTTCCTCTAGCTGAGTGGAGGAGCCCACAGAGTTTTAAAGAGTTTTAGAGACACTGTGTTCGATGAGATTGACCGGTTGGAGACCTGCCTGGACCAGGATCATGGGAGGAGAAGGAGCCCAAGAGAAGCAGCCGATGACCGGACGGAGCTGACTTCGGGGTTCGTGTTTGGAGACTGCTGTGAACCAGGTGAAGCAGTGACTCCAGAATTGCTGTGTCTTGCTGGGGTGGCCGGAGCCTAAATGAGAGGAGCAGCTTGGTAACCCCCTGTTGCTGTGTTGAGCCTGGAGGGGAGCTGCTGCCATGCCCGGAGATGACAGTGGAGGACCAGGACTTCCAAGAAAGGACCAGTCTGTAGCCGGAGAGATGGCAGCTGCGTTGAGGCCCCGGAATCTGCCAGGTGTGCAGAGGGCAAGCAGTGAATGCAGGTGGTCAGGGAGCCTGGAGAGTGCCTCAGTTGGGGCAATGCACTGGTGCGAGTGCAGCCCAAGAAGGACAATGATCCTGGTGGTTATGATGGACAGTGTTCTAAACTGACTCTTTTAAAACGTGATGTTATTTTGTGCATTTTAATCACCACGCTTGAAACTACGTTTGCAAGCTTTTTAGAAGGGGAGGGTAATGTGAAGATTGAGATCTTCACTGTTTTAAAACACATTTTATCTGCTTTTCTTTCTGCATATGTTTTTAAATGCTGTTTTAAAACTGTTTATTTTGAACTTGTATTAACAGTGTTTTATTTCTCATATGTACTGCATTTGGTTTTGTGGTTTTAACCTGCTTGTGTAACTGACTTGGGTAATTGAAATTGGTGGTAATTGGATGCAGGTGTGGAGCTGATTGATTGATTGTAACTGTTGAACTGATTGCCACACCACTCACCTGCCTTTAAAAGCTCCTCCCTTTCAGTTGCAAGAGGAGAGACTGTTAGCAAGCAGGAATGTTGTGGTTTTAACTTTGAAGATCAAATTAAAGATCCTAAATACAAGCCTGTTTTACCCTCTGATTTTAAAATGCACAACCGAGAAGGAACATCTTTCTCACAATGCCGTTGATTGCAAAAGCAGTACTATTCCGCAATTTGCCTGTTCGACGATTACAGTAGTGGTTGCGCGCCTGCCTTCCATTCGTGATGGTCCCAGTTCGAAACTGCATCGAAACACAGGAAGTCTTTAGTTGCTGATGGTTAATGTGGAAACAGACCCGTTGCGAGAGACTTATCTTGTCTTTTATGTATGAAAGTGCACGAAACAGAGTGGCCTTTGTGGTTGGCGCGCCATGGTAAAGCTACATATTGAACACCTGGGTTCAATCCTCGCAGGATGAGTTGGCGCTGTTATGTCATTTTAAAACTGTCCTATCTGAATGACGACTTTGGTCCCAAAACACAAAATGAAAAGCCTAAAGTGAGTACTAATTAACTGAATTATTACATGGAACTGAAGCCAAATCATCACAAATTTGACTAAGAGTCGAACCTTGATTCACCGAGTGGTAACCTGTATCTCTACCTCAAAACCATCCGATTTCTCTTCGAGACGCAGAGAGAGTCTCGCATTTTACAAGCATGTGCCAACGTTGGTAAGCGCGTCATGGAATTAGCGCCGTGATGATTTCGAGGGCGACCTGGTACACCCGCTGTCAAAAAAGGTAGATCCACCCACAGACCTTTAGATCCACCTTCTTTGCCGCTGTTGAAATCTCGTCGTCCTGATGTGTCCAGCTTGGCTGCGACGCAGTTATCCCCGCCTTTTTAAGACCAAGCAAATCACGTTTTGATCAAATCTTTTCCAACGTGGTTGCAAACGAGCCTAATATTTACCTGCGAGCAATTTACCAATTCAGATCACATTTATAGACAAAAATCCAATGGAAATTATACAGTGCTTATCACATTATGACAGCTTGGTAAATCATTTTACATGTCAAGACTTAAACTATGACCTAGGACCTACAGTAAATGTTTTGGGGGTGAGATAGTTTAATGTATTCAGTAGGGGTGTGACGAGATTTCACGAGATTAAAATCGACGCGATGTCTCGTGGGATTAAACATCTGTCTTGCAAGATTTTATGAGTTTTATAAGGTTTTAATAAATGTGCAAAATCACTCATGAGTTCTGAATTGTGGTAGTAGGTCATTTACTCCAAGATACAACCTCCAACTCCTATAAGCTGGTCAATTTTAGGATTCAATAAAGTAATTACATTATAATCCCGTGCTCCAGTAAACGTGTTGCAGGGAGAGGTGAGAATGCCGTTTGTTAACACTGCAGCTGCAGGCACGTGCAGGGAGACGGAGACAGCAAGCAAAGTATCCAAATCAGTGCACATTTCACCAATGAACCTTTCATGGTGGAATTATGGAATTGGTGATGGGGATTTGTCATGGACCACAAACTGTAAAATGTGGAATCCTTTCCTATAGAGTTGTTAGGAGTTGGCAAAACCAACTATTTTTTCCAAGTAAGAAAACTGTCAGTTCCTCAGTGGGAGTCTATGTAGCTAGCGCTAATCAGCTAACTAGCGGTGTAGTGGCATAATAATAGCGAATATTAACAAACAATTAATGAACTGTTGTTAGGGCATTCGTCTTGCACAATGACACCCACCTGGATCCACCACTGATATAAGAATAAGAGAGCTAGACAGAGCTAAATGTTGAGGTTACAGTGACACTGCAGGAATGCTGTCTGAGTGAAAGATAGAAGCTACAGCATCTCTATCTATGAAACTGCAATGTGTTCCTGGCTGGAAAGTTTGTAGTTTACTGGATGTTAACTCTGTGTTTTGCACTGTCTGTTCCAAATTCGAATAATAATGCAGCCCTAATCCTTTCCTCACTTTCCTCTCTCATGTCAAGTATCACATATGGGGATGTAAATATGGAGATTATTGAATGACTCCGATTACACTGTTGATGCTATCTCAAGGAGAGTTTGGGCCTGTTTGTGCTAGCTCACCCCAACTGTAGGTGTGGTTGCCCAACCCCCTGGGGTGCCACTGGCCCCAAGACAAAGGGCCACTTTTGGGGTGGGGGGTTGCAGTATATAATGTCACCTCAGAGATCCACCTGGGAGTCATTTCCTACCTCTGAAGGGCCTCCAATCTCTGTCTTTCTCTCCCCCTCTCCCTCTCTCTTTCTCTCTCTCTGTCTATAAGGTATCCAAAAATATGCAACATGTTCAATTTGCCTTTGGCTAAGCCCCGCCCTCTTTAGTTACAGTTGCTAGGTCGGATAGATAAACTTTCAATGCTGAGATATCAACGTGATTTATGCAGTGACTGCAAATCGCAGCAGTTATTCACCCCTAATAAATAAAAACGCCATTCATTGTGAATATAAGTATTTATTTTCTGAACGGTCATGCGATGCATCACAGCTGTTGTTATGGACTCTTCTCACATGGGTATCGATAGGCATTGTAACCAGCACCATGGTAAGCTGAGCTCGCATATCTTTTGAGCCCTGCCTCAAACTTGCTAGACGAAAACGAAAGCACACAACGTGATGGCTGTTCCTAGTCATCTTCAAGGCTACCACATCAATGTGTAACATTAACGTTTGGTGTTTATATCCTCAGTAGCTTAACAAAATCACGTCCATCAGCTGCTAGTCAAAACACTCCTGCCGTGACCGATAGTTAACTTTGCTAGCGGTGTTTCTTCATTAATTAGGTCAGAAATCCAAAATCCTACTCTGAAACAGGTTCGCGGTTTGCTTACAACCTTACTGAGAAGTGACACGAATGAGATGGTGGCATGATCGGAGCACACAAAGCATGTTTTTGATCCGTGTGCTTTCTAGTCGAGTGTGAGGCTGCCGAGACCCTTCAAGGCAGACTATAACTGCTAGTAATATTAATCCGGTTTTAGGTAAAGAGGAAAGCGATTACCACCTGTTACATCGCGGGGAAACTCGCACCTTTGTCACAAATACCCCAGGCACAATTTCCAATCATATTTTAATAATAATACGGCCGTATCTCGCTAACTAGGCTACTTGAAAACATGCGATTTCAGCATTGAGTTCAATGGAGCGCTGTCAAAACTGTCCGAGGTTTGTCCGAGGTCGTCCTTTTGCTGCGCTGTGATTGGTCAAAAAGCACTTTAGGGCGGGCCTTAGCCAAAGGTGAATTGTCCAATGGAAATCATAACAGTTGTGCTACTGTCACCCTTGGGCAGTGACAGCTACCTGCTGTAAATGGCAACACCCATAGTGGGCCAAAAAAAAAAAAAATCATTGGGTGCCACTATAAATGCTAAAGAAACTTCGCAATCGTGCCACATGTTAGGCTTGTTATAAGCAAATTGTACATGGGTGGTTGACGTTTAAGGGCATAACGCAAAAAAAAAAAAAAGTTTGTCAAATTCCTGAAAAAAATGATGAATAAAAATTGGAAAAGAATTGAAAAAAATAAAGCACTTAGTGGTCTGTGGAATTTTACCTTATTTTTGCCATTTTTGGGAAAATGTGTCCTGCATCAACACATAGCATAGGCATGTCACACCGCAGGAAAATGGAGTCACACCACAGGGAATTCACTGCATTATGGCCATTTTAATCCTTTTGTATACATGACTGACATCTGAGCTCATGCTAACTTGATAATGATATTGTGTTTAATCTTAATATGTGTTTTCATTAATAAAAAAAACATTTTTTTCCTCCTATAAGAGCAGTCACACCACAGGACACCATAAAATGAACCTAAGCATTGCGTGACAGAAAGATTGCAATATGAAGACATATTAAGAGGTTAAGAGTCACCTTAAACTTCCACAGCACTCTCCAATAACTGAGGTACTGACTGGTTAGGAGCCAGTCTTTAAGACCCTTGTAGTTGGCCTTGCAGCTGCCCATTCACAAACATTGACATACATGTCACCCCACAGGACGCAATTTGTGTTACGAAATTGAACTTGTAGTTAATATTACTGTCTTGAGTTTTTTCCACATTCACATATCTTAATCTTAAGTTAAGATTTATGCAATCATGCCAAATGCTTCATACATTATTCAAAATGTTGTTGGTTAATTTATATATATATTATTATATATTGTTTCATTAATGTTATAGTCACACCGCAGGAAATTTGACATATAAACCTTTACATAAATCTTAACAAAAATGTCTCTTCTCATCTAAGACTAATATGAAACATAATGTACCACATCTTCTTTATTTGACATTTGTTTTTTAAAGGAAAATAACAGTTTTGTAGGTTTTTAACCAATGTTACGAAAAAACAAGACGTCACGTCTCCCACCCGCATACGGCTCTTGGATCAGCACTGATGTAGCATCATTGTTGTTTTCATGGTTGATATTATTTACCCATTTGGCATGGCTAGAGCTACCCCAACAACATTCATCGTCTAACATGCAATGACAGTAAGGCTATGTATTGAAAACACCTTGACTTTTTAAAACTCATCTTACGTTACCCATTGGGTGAAGTTTGTTTGCCATTTAAAAAAATAAATAAAGTCAGGGTAAATTATAGAAGACAAACCCTACTTTTATGTTGATGGTCTCTTCTCCATGTCTTCTTGTTCACCTGCTCTCTGCTCGTTACTCTGCTTATTAGGTGTGTCTGTGCTGCAGAGTTGCTCTCTAGCTAGTCAAGACACGAGTGAGTGGGAGGAACTGGTTAGACAAGTTAGTGAGTACGTGTGTGTCATATTGCAGTAGTGTTTGTCATGCCCTGGCCTGCCAGGAGATACTAGCCCCAGATGACTTTGTTGCTGTCGACCAACATAGGCAAAGCACGTGAGCGAGAACTTGTTGTCAAGATGTGGGTGTTATTAAATACAGCGCATTTAAAGTCGGCCACAAATATGAACGAGACGATGAGCTCGCACCAGTTTGCACTACTAACACACCACGTGTGAAGAGTAGGGGGACAGGCAGTGAGGAGGAGCTAAAGTGGGGACCTGCGCAAACTTGTGTAGAGGTGTGAGACAAGACCCATATACACACATGAGTGAGTTGTTGACCAACCAGTTCATGGGCACGTGACCTCGGAGGCAGACTGCAGACTAGCGTTGAAGGGGATAAATAACTGCAGAGGTTGCAAGATCTGACTGCATTCGCATTCATCCCGCGATAGTTTGACAGCATGTGACATGTCACCTTGCCGAATGTTTGAGGTTTGACAGGAAATCTAACCGTCATGCAACTTTTTGAGCCAGAATGCATTGCTGTCTAAATGCGGATGCAGCCGTTGCGATATCTCGATCACACCTACTGTCAGAAAAGTAGAATGTATTAGAAAACTCACTCTGATTGGTGCCCGTTGTAGCCAATAAGGTTGCAGTTCTGCCTGGTGAACGCATGCAAATGAAAATTCCCTCATGAAAATCGGCCATGAAACCATGGTTTTCACTTTTTATTTTTTCTCCCCCTTGTTCGGCACATTTTGTTTTGTTTACTATGGTTCAATAATGGTCTGACTATGGTTTAACTATAACATTTAACATGGTTTTACTATGAAAGCTAATCATGGTTTTACCATGGTTAATAGTTATTCATTACATTACACTCAGCTGACGCTTTTTTTAATCCAATGCACATATTGGTGACAGTCCTTGGAGCAATGTGGGCTTTGGTGCCTTGCTCAAGGATGTGTAGGGAGAGGTAAGGGTGGGATTCGAACCTGCAACTGGACTGTGACTGGACTGAGCACTGTCTATGTCCATACTGTCTTAAGTCCATGTATAAGTACTGTATATGTCTATACTGTCTATGTCCTTACCTAGATTAGTCTATGTCTGTATGGGAAAGCAAGAAATGTCATTTCAAATTCTTTGTATGACCAGTGCATGTAAAGAAATTGACAATAAAACCTACTTGACTTGACTTGACTGTGACTGGACTGTGATCCTCAGTCCAACTCAGATTCGATCAGATGGTCAAGAAGAGATTGTGTAACTACTTCTCTTTGTAAGTATTCCTGTTATACTGTGTGCTATTAGCATGTATCACTCAGTTTTATGTCTGTCCAACCATTGCTCTGTAAGGCTTCCCTTTTCCTGAGAGATGTTCCAGTTCCAAGTGGTGTGGACGCCACATGCATCCGTAAGTGCTACACACCTCAATAACAAATGGTCGTCTACAGAAAAAATAAAAAATATTCATGTATATTCAGTCACACTTCATGTATATTCAGTCACAGTTCCAATAAACACAACGGTTGTGCTCACTATTCCATGCTTGTATTTGTCTACAATGACCGTATGTGGCTTATATGGGATTATACTGCCATCTACAGGTCACGTGTAACAGCAATCCAATTTCATGAAACGAAAGCACACTTGTGAGTAGGCAACAGAAACAGCGGTAACACCCACACACACGGCTCAGTCTACCACTCCTCAATTCACTCAATTCCTCAATTCTCTCTTCAATTCACCTCAATTCACTCCTCAATTTAAAAATAAATAAATAAATAAACTTAATTGGGTATTGTAATTAGGGCCCGAGCACCGAAGTGCAAGGGCCACGCGGTGGCCCTTCGCCCTCTCGGTGCGAAGCCCTATTGTTTTCCGTAGGATTATTATTATTATTCTCCGCAGTTTTCTGCCGCGTTGGGCCATTTTTCGGGTACTTCCGGTGCTCGTACACTTACGCCACTTGGTACACACATCGCTGCTACTCAGGCGCCGAATATGAACCCCTGATGGAACACGGGGACGACGCCACGCCCCCAAACGCGTTCAGGGGCGGGGCCAACATATACTTTGAGCTAGAGACTCGGGAGTTTTTTTAAAATGTGTATCTCATTAAGGCGCATAATAAAGTCCTAGCACAACGATATGGCCACGCCCAACAGGAAGTGAGATATTTAGACTTTTTTGGCATTTTTTGGCATTTTTTGGCATTTTTTGCGGACTTTAACGTACTAGTCCTACACCGTACATCGTATTGACTTCATATTCGGTGGACATGAGGTCCTGGCATTGACGATGATGTATTGCGAAGGAATATCTGATATCTCATTATTTGACAAGATGTCGGCTCAATGAATTTAGTTATCTAAATCGGGTACTTCCGGTGGTCGGACACTTACGCCACTTGGTACTTGGTAATAAAGTTCGATACAATGATATGGCCACGCCCAACAGGACGTTTAGGGGCGGGGCCAACATCTACTTTGAGCTACAGACTCGGGAGTTTTTTTAAGTTGTGTATCTCACTAAGGCGCACAATAAAGTCCATACAACGATATGGCCACGCCCAACAGGAAGTGAGATATTTTGACTTTTTTGGCATTTTAAAACAGGAAGTTGGCCACCATTTCAGTTTGGAGTGTTTTAAAACAGTTCAAACGCACACATGTATGCACATAATGAATACTAACTCTTCTATAAGCCTGAAATGTAGATAAGGTATAGCGCCACCATGTGGTAGGCAAAGGAACTGCAGGAAAAGTGTAATTCTTCAATATCTTGGGAACTGAACATCGTACAGACTCCATTTTTGTTTTCGGGGGTCATAGCAACACGCTAATCATGAAAATGCTAATGCTAATTTTGAATGCTAATTCATGCTAATTAGTTTTTCTTCAATATCTCGTGAACCGAACGTCGTACAGACTCCATTTTTTTGGGGGGGGGGGGCATAGCAACATGCTAGGTGGCATGCCACGCCCCTGCACAATGTACGTGCGAGGGCCCGTCATCGCCGCTTGCGGCTTTAATGTTGTAATTGTATTTTAACTTTGTCTACTTTTAAGGAATATCAAACCTGTCAAGGGACAAAAGATGGAAATTCACCAATATACCTTTTTATTCCTCCTCTACCCCATCCCATTGCTCTTCCCCCTTAAAACTCCTTTTACACATCCCTTCATCACCACATCTGTTTACTCCTCCTCTACCCCATCCCATTTCACTCCCATCACTCCATCCATTTACTCTTCTCCACATTATCAGTATACTCATCCCTCATTACTCCTTTTACATAATTTCATCACTACATCTTTTATTTCTCCACTCCCCCCATCCCCAGGGCTGGGCTGACCATCTGGCATACTGGGCATTTCCCGGTGGGCCCTGCACCCTCGTGGGCCCCTATTGGCCATCTGGCATACTGGGCATTTCCCGGTGGGCCCTGCACCCTCGTGGGCCCCTGGCCATCTGGCATACTGGGCCTTTCCCGGTGGGCCCCGCACCCTCGTGGGCCCCTATTGGCCATCTGGCATACTGGGCATTTCCCGGTGGGCCCTGCACCTTCGTGGGCCCCTATTGGCCATCTGGCACACTGGGCCCTGCACCCTCGTGGGCCCCTATTGGCCATCTGGCATATTGGGCATTTCCCGGTGGGCCCCGCACCCTCGTGGGCCCCTATTTTCAGAAATGTACAAAAAAAAAAGTTTTAAATGCTACGCTATGAAGGGCCCTTTTAAGCCAAAAGTGCCCGGGCCCTATTTCTCCACCAATAAACGCTATACTAATTATGAGGGGCCCCTTTAAGCTAAAAGTGCCCGGGCCCTATCTCTCCACCAATAAACGCTACACTAATTATGAGGGGCCCCTCTAAGCCAAAAGTGCCCGGGCCCTATCTCTCCCCCAATAAACGCTACACTACTTATGAGGGGCCCCTCTAAGCCAAAAGTGCCCGGGCCCTATCTCTCCCCCAGGTCAGCACTGCCCATCCCATTGCTCTCCTCCCACACTAAACTAAACTCCGGTAACACTTTATGATAATGTCTGCTTATATAGACTTAGTAAATAATGGAATAATGATGAACAAAACAGTAACAAATGTTTGTATTATTTACTAAATTTTATTCATGCCTTATAAAATATTTACAAATAATATGTTCAAGATTTGTCATACCTTATAACAGTGTATTTCATTCATTTACAAGCAATTTGTAAATGAATAAAATATAAATTAACATAACATTTCCTAGTCATTTACAAAGGTTTGTTAACATTTCCTAGTCATTTACAAACATTTGTTAATGTTTTGTTCATCATTAGTTAATTATTTACTAAGTTTTTATAATGCTTTTCATTATTATGAAGTGTTACCAAAACTCCATCCTTTTACTCCTCAGAGTCGGCTCCAGCGCACATCTCTTGGGGGGGGGGGGGTTGGCGTAAACAACAGGGGGGCACTGCCATTTACGAAGTTCGAGTCAAGTTCACCACATAGAACTGGCGGCAGTCACGTTAAGTTATACCTACTGCACACACAGGCTGATCGCGCTACTACTACTGTGGAAAACACTTCCTCCTCCCTACCAATACACCAATATGTCTGTAAGCAAGACTGTTTAGTGCAAGGTGGACGCGATATGTGTCCAGGATTATACTGTATTTTTATAGGCCGTCAAAATACAACAAGCCAATTCACAGCAGTGAAGGATATTAAAATTGAACAGTCAAAATGCAATGGTTTTAAAAGTGTTATATATATTTTTGTCCTGTGTTGGGTGCTGGGGCACCAGTGGCTACTAGGGGGGGGCACTGCCTACAAATGCCCCCCCCCATAGCGCCAACACTGCTACTTCTTCTACACATCCCTTCATCAGTACCTCATCCTCCATCCCTTTACGCTCCTCCATCCCCTCATCAGTACCTGTTATTCCTCCATTCCTTTACTCTCCTCCATCCCTTCATCAGTACCTCATCCTCCATTCCTTTACTCTCCTCCTTCTACACATCCCTTCATCAGTACCTCATCCTCCATCCCTTTACGCTCCTCCATCCCTTCATCAGCACCTCATCCTCCATCCCTTTACGCTCCTCCATCCCTTCATCAGCACCTGTTATTCCTCCATCCCTTCATCAGTACCTCATCATCCATTCATTTACGCTCCTCCATCCCTTCATCAGTACCTCATCCTCCATCCCTTTACGCTCCTCCATCCCTTCATCAGCACCTCATCCTCCATCCCTTTACGCTCCTCCATCCCTTCATCAGTACCTCATCCTCCATCCCTTTACGCTCCTCCATCCCTTCATCAGCACCTCATCCTCCATCCCTTTACGCTCCTCCATCCCTTCATCAGTACCTCATCCTCCATTCCTTTGCTCTCCTCCCCCACTCATCCACATGCAGTCACCAAAGCAATTAATATATATATATATATATATATATATATATATATATATATATATATATATATATATATATATATATATATATATATATATATATATATATATATTTTGTGATTAACTGTTTATAAGGTTTTTAGTAAACACAAAACAAAATAAAAAAACAAACAAACAAACAAACCCGTCATCCTCATTACATGAAGTCAGCGCAATTAAAAAATATGAAACACTGTAGATCAGATCAGATCAGATCAGAATGTTTAATAATACAGTATGCCAGTGATATTTACACTACATGTTTAAAAGCATGTCAATGTCAACTATTTACAGTGCATATTCAATATATTACAGTAGGCTATGTCAGTGAGTCACACACATCGTCCAACAATCATGTTAAACAGAGCAAAAACATCTTACCATCTGGTTACACTGAGAAGCTGCTTCCACGCTGCCTGCTATTTTTGAAAACACATTGGTTTTGGCCTTCCGTCTCCACATACCCAGAGTTTTACAATCCACACATAAAAACGGCTTTAAAAATATCTAATTTAGGGGGCTAAAATGCATAATAATAAAATGGAGTTTTATTTGTATCCACATGTTGTGTTTACACCTAAACTTGAAAAATATCCTGCTATGTGGAAACAGCACCTAAATGTAATGTAATCAACCATAGCACCAGATGAATGTAATATATACAACCATAGTAGGCCTACTTTGGCCTACAGGTAATTTTGTGGGCAGGAGCAGGATTTGTGTGTAAAAGTAGAACCACAGTCATCTGGTGAGAATATGCAGTATCTCATGCAGTATCTCATGTATTTAGTACAAACCCAGCATGACCATAGTACCAGGTGAATGTGTATGACCATGGTATTACGATGTAGCCAGGCACAGTTTTAGACATGACACTGACAAGTCCACACCACATGAGGGCGCTACTTGGCCTTTGCGTTGGAGGGCTAGAAGATACAGAAAACGCCTGGTTTTCCGATGGTGGGAGAGCTCTAGCTAAGAGTGCTGAAACTTGGCGTGTAACTCTAGCCAAGGTCAGGGTTTGGCGTGTAACTCTAGCCAAGATCAGGGTTTGGAGTGTAACCCTGGCTGGCCGTCGGTTCTTTTTTAGACGGTCATTGGTCAGTGTCGGGTGCCAGTGACCTGTGCTACTATTTAGTGTGTCTGGGGGATTTTTCCCCGTAGTTGATCGCTAGCCCTGCCGCAGACAGTTCGGGAGACAGGGATGGCGATGGGAGACAGGGATGGCGATGGAGGAAAGCCCAACTGGGAAACTCCAACTCCCATTGTCATTGTGACACAGCACTCCACAGTACACAAGTGTTCACTGCACACTGCACCCAACGAAATCGCATTCATGCCTCACCCGTGCAAGGGGGCAGCCCCCATTGGCGCCCCAAGGGAGCAGTGCGGCGGGACGGTACCATGCTCAGGGTACCTCAGCCATGGAGGAGGATGGGGGAGAGCACTGGTTAATTACTCCCCCCACCAACCTGGCGGGTTGGGAGTCAAACTGGCAACCTTTGGCATACAAGTCTGACGC
This sequence comes from Engraulis encrasicolus, assembly GCF_034702125.1. NCBI lineage: Eukaryota > Metazoa > Chordata > Actinopteri > Clupeiformes > Engraulidae > Engraulis > Engraulis encrasicolus. Next base: position 68,427 of record NW_026945621.1, on the reverse strand, counting down.
CTTAACCGCTTACCCATGACTGCCCTAATCATAGACATAGCGTTAGGGGTTAGGTCTAACTACTTAACAATACCATAGTATCAGGGAATGTGTATGACCATAGTATAACGATGTAGCTGAGCAGAGTACATTCTTACTGACTTGTTAGTCATAGCGTTAGGGGTTATATAGACGGTCTAACTACATCACAATGCCATAGTATCAGGGGAATGTGTGTGGGGCAAGGAGGGACCACATTCATCTCACGAGAGAGTTTAATTAATTAGTTAGGGGTTAGATAGAGGGTCTAACTACTTCACAATACCATAGGAGAATGTGTATGACCATAGTACCGTATAACGATGTAGCTGGGCGCAGTACATTCTTACTGACATGTTAGACATAGCGTTAGGGGTTATATAGGAGGTCTAACTACTTAACAAGACCATAGCACCAGAATGTTTGTGGAGCAAGGAGGAACCGCATTTATCTGGCGAGAGAGTTTAATTAAAATATTTTTAATGCATTTAGTACAAACACCAATATTTACAAAATTGTAAAATATAACATGACGGGATAGTGACAACCAGAGGACCAGGCATCAGTATAGCATGGCCATAGTGCCAGGGGACCAGGCATCAGTATAGCATGGCCATAGTGCCAGAGGACCTGGCATCCGTATAGCATCGCCATAGTGCCAGAGGAACAGGCATCAGTATAGCATTAGCATCACCATAGTGCCAGAGGACCAGGCATCAGTATAGCATCGCCATAGTACCAGAGGACCAGGCATCAGTATAGCATTAGCATCACCATAGTGCCATAGTGCCAGGCATCAGTATAGCATTAGCATCACCATAGTGCCAGAGGACCAGGCATCAGTATAGCATCACCATAGTGCCATAGTGCCAGGCATCAGTATAGCATTGCCATAGTGCCATAGTGCCAGGGTAAAGTGAAAAGAGGAACCACATTCATCTGGTAATTAACCCCGTAGTGCCAGAGTCATCTGGTTATTAAAATATATCTGATGCATTTAATGCATTTAATACACATCCATTTGGTTTAATGAAAATATTTCTAATGTGTTCAGTACATGCACAAATGTTCACAAAATAGTCAAATGAACTATGAAGAGATAGACAACTGTGTGTGTGTGTGTGTGTGTGTGTGTGTGTGTGTGTGTGTGTGTGTGTGTGTGTGTGTGTGTGTGTGTGTGTGTGTTTCTGCGTGTGTTAATTGTGTGTGTGTGTGTGTGTCTTTGTCTGTGTGTGTGTCAGGGCTTAACACTAACACCCGCAGCTAGCCAAATGCGGGTGAATATCGGCGTTGGCTAGTAGATAGCGAAGGTTCACTAGCCATTCTGGCCGGTCCGTTACTATTCTGAATGATGAGGCACCGCTTTTTGTAGTTTTTTTTCTTCGGACCGTCTTTGCTACAAAAGCAATACAATGCGATTTCGCAAGCCTACAATACCCATGAAGCACCTGTGTCACGTGTCACCTGTGTCTCACGCACGACAGGAATCTGATAGAGCTAGTCTTGCGAGTGGCAGCGTGCTACCGGAACATCAGCCTGCGTTTGGAAATGTCACTTTAAACCTTCACGTGAAAATAAAGTAGCGAAGTTCATCTCAACTGACCTGTTTTGCGATCTGTCATTAGTACAATGCATAGGCCTAGTAGTAGGCTAGTGGACATAAAAATGACCAAGGTGAGAGTAAAACACGTCAGTCTTGTGAAAGTCTTGAGACTAATTAGCGCAGTGATAAGACAAGGACACATGCGGCATTAATAATGTTCGGTTTAGGCTAAATCATTTTCTGATTTGCCTGTAGGCCTATGTCTTCATACCTTAATATTCCTCCATGTTTCTTGTGCCGTTGTTCCCGACTGTCAAACCGGGCTTAAACAACGTGCAGTAGTAGCCTTCTAGACTGCACAAAATCATATCCCATGTCCCTTCGCATGTGCCTGTCTTGCCTTGCGTCCGTTTAAATTTTAAACAACTCAATATTAAACGGAATGAAAGGAAGTCGTAGCTCCTTCTGTAGTTACCGGCCGCATATGTGTGTGCCTTCTAGTGGATAGCCTACTTTTATGAGAAAATATTCCAGAAGAGGTGTTATTCCACATCCATGACCGAGGACATGCGAAGCTTGGCAATGACTTTGCGCTATCTACTTTGCGCATCGAAAGTGCCCTTCAGATCAAAGACGAAAATATTTTGCTCTCATGTAGCTTACATTTGTGCCCTTCCACAACACTGTGCTTGGTGTTTCTGCACGGCTATGCCATTCCTCAGATAAGTTAATCTGTTCTTATAGCATGCATGCATGCATGCATGGACCAGTTAATAACAATTCTAGTTATTAGGCCCTATATTATATTATATTATATTATATTATATTATATTATATTATATTATATTATATTATATTATATTATATTATATTATATTATATTATATTATATTATATTATCCTACATTACATTATTACAGCCTATTATATACAGTCCCAGGAAAAAGTTTGTACACCCTTTGAAATTTCTTCCCTTTCTGTCAAAATTGGTCATAAAACATGGTCTGATCTTCCCGGAAATCACAAGAAGGAACAACCAGAGTCTGCTTTAACTAATTCAACCCAAACATTTACAAGTTTTCATATTTTCATTGACCATAAGATGTAAACATTCACAGGACAGCAAGGCATAAGTAAGTACACCCTTGCATTCAATAGGTTTTAACCCTAAATTAGTCGCAATAACCTCAACCAGATGTTTCCTGTAGTTGCAGATCAGATTAACAAAACAATCTGGATGTATCTGGTCTCCCTCTTCTTTAGAAAACTGCCTCTCGTCAGCAAGGTTTGTAGGATGTCTGGAGTGCATAGCTTTCTTGACTTCATGCCATATAATCTCAATTGTTTTTGTCAGGGCTTTGACTGGGCTATTCCAGAATGTGTATTTCATTATTATGAAGCCATTCTAAAGTCGATTTGCTTCTAAAGTATGGGTTGTTGTCACATTTCAGGACCCATACTCTTGTGTGCTTCAACTGTGTGACAGACTTCCTCACTTTGTTTCTGTAAAATATCTTGATAAACTTCTAAGTTCATTGTTCCACTGATAATAGCAAACTGAAAAGGGCCTGAGGCAGCAAGGTAGCCGCATATAATGATGCTCCCGCCACCATACTCAAAGGTGGAGATGATGTTTTGGTGAAGGTGTGGTTCTCCAGTTCTCCTCCAAACATGACATTGTGTGTTTCCCTGGACAATTCAACTTTGGTTTCAACGTTGGTTTACAGAATATTTTGCAGTAATTCTATGAAGCATATAAATGCTTTTTCGCAAACCTCAAAGGTGATTGATTTTAGATTGGCAGAATGAATCCCATTTTTAGCTATTCTTGGTTACATCTCCTCTTCTGAGTATGGTGGTGGGATTATCATTATATGCGGCTACCTTGCTGCCTCAGGCCCTTGACAGTTTGCTATTATCAGTGGAACAATGAACTCAATTTTATTGTGATATTTTACGGAAAAAACATGAGGAAGTCTGTCACACAGTTGAAGCACACAAGAGTATGGGTCCTGAAATGTGACAACAACCCATACTTTAGAAGCAAATCGACTTTAGAATGGCTTCATAATAATGAAATATTCGAAGAAGGAGCCAAGTGCCAAGTGTGAAGTGCCGACAGAGTGAGCATGTGCGCTGCGGGCAGCACGCGCTCGCAGGAGATCGAGGAACTGGAGCGCTTCATCGACTCCTACGTGCTGGAGTACCAGGGCGAGGCCGTCACCGACGGGGACAAGACACAGGTCTCCCAGGTGAGCACGCTTAGGAGGACGCAAGACAAAGTAGCGATGGCGGCCACTGAGGCTGTTGAGGTTCGGCAAAACGCTAGCCCAATGTCTACAGGCCTTGTCTGGACTGAAATAAAAATGGACTTGGCTTCGATTGAGAAACTTATCTCAGTCGTTCTACAACAACAAGCAGATCTTGGTGCACGGCTTACCTCGCTTGATTATCCGCCACTACCTGGGCCTTCCACGGATGTCTCCATGACCCCCGCCCCGGGTAGCTCTGCCTGGTCTACGGTAGCTGCTGGCAAGTCTCGCCGCCGCCCTCCTCCTGTCGCGGCGTGTCGGACTGGGGCTGTTTCGGATCTAGTGCTCCACAACGCCTTTGCTCCTCTTGCTGATCTCCCTACGTCGCCTGCCCCACGTCGGAGTGGATCTGGATGTCCGGATGAACAGGGCAGCGAATCTTGCCCCTCGCCTGCTATCCAGCCAGGCCATCCATCACCGCGCCAACATGTAGCTCGCAAAGCTACCTCCAAGCGCAACAGGTCCGCAGACAGCGACGGCTCGAGTCCAGAGCGCGTTTCTGATAAGCGGCTCAGGCCAGGCCATCCATCACCGCGTCAACATGTAGCTCGCAAAGTTACCTCCAAGCGCAACAGGTCTGCAGACAGCGACGGCTCGAGTCCAGAGCGCGTTTCTGATAAGCGGCTCAGAATCTCTTCTCCAACGATGGCCGCAGCAGATTGCATGGCCTCTACATCTCCAACAGCGGATAGCTTGTCAAGCCATCGGGCTACTGCGATGCCTCTGTTGGCTAATGATGCTGGTGTCGTTAGCTTGTGTAGCCCGTGTCAAACACCACCGGCGTTGTCCACGGCTGACAGCGTCCCTCAGCGTCCAGATGGTCTACAACTTCCTCCTCGCACCTCTATACACTTTAACCGCGATGTTCAATGCCCTCCTGAAATTCTCATTGTTGGTGATTCGATTGTCAGAGATCTGACTATTCCTAGTGCTATCACGTACTGTATCCCGGGAGGAAGGGCTATTGACATCTCTCATCTCATTCCGTCTCTATTGAACAGACATTCTTCCGTAAACACTGTCATTGCTCACGTGGGGACAAATGACGTCATGGCCCGGAACTCTGTGAAGCTACAGAATGAGCTGGAGACGTTATGTCTCACTGTTGAAAGCCTCGGGAAACGCTGCATAATGTCAGGCCCTATCCCACTTAGCTCCAGTAATTCAGAGCGTTTCAGCAGATTGCATAGTCTCCATACCTGGCTGAAACAATTCTGCAATCTAGCTGGTCATGATTTTATTGCTAATTTTGATATATTCTGGACCAAATCATTTTTATATAGATCTGATGGGGTGCATCCAAACAAACTGGGCCTACTAGAGCTAACCACCAACTTTATTCAGTTCATTGCTTTCAGCACACCTTGACATTCAACACAGCATGACCCAATCCAGTTCACAAACACACCCAGCTCTACTATGGGTCCTGCTGATAATTGCAGCTCTCCCTCTCCTGCTGTATCACTTGGGGATCAAACTACACAGGCAATAAGTAGCCCCTCTCATCACCTACAGATGGCCCTTCTTAATGTCAGATCACTTCGTTCTGCTGCTGCTTGCTCACCCTCCCATTCAAATACCTCCTCTGGCCAGCAGATGGCTCCTCGGAAATGTCAAAGCCTGCCCATCTGCAATGATATCTCCCTGCCAGAGACTGTCCTTCCTATTTCTTCTCCTGATATCCCTCTCAATAATGGACTAAGCCCTGAAGTCATGAATGCTACATGTCCATTGGAGTCTACCCCTGACGTTGTTCGCTTGGACAATCCATGTGTTTTTAAGGACAGAAAAGGCATTGGGTTAATCCACCTCAATATCAGAAGTATATTGCAACGAGATAAAATGGACCACCTAAATATTTTAATTGCTCAAACTAACACTGATATCTTGGTTTTATCAGAAACTTGGCTGAAGAGTGAAATTGATGACTCTGAAGTCAACCTTTCAGGCTACAATTTATTTAGAATTGACAGGGTTGGGAGGGGTGGGGGTGTGGCTATTTACGTGAAGTCACATTTTTCTGTCACATTTCTGTATTCCTTAAGTGAACCTAAATCCTTTGAATTTATTGCACTCAAGGTTCATTATGGCACCAATAACAACTCCTTCATAATAGTTGGGATCTATAGACCCCCGTCAGCTGATTCTAAATCCATAGATCAGCTGGCAGAATTGATATCTAGATTCACTGACTCAGAAGTTCTAGTTCTTGGGGATTTTAATATTGACTGGCTAACTGATGCCTCCAAACATCTTAGAGATGTTTTCTCGAGTCTATTTTTGGATCAACTTATTAATGATCCAACAAGACCAAACTCTAAGAACCTTAGCAAATCATCTCTTATTGATCTACTTTTTACAAATAAGATGAACAAAATTAGCGCAAGTGGTGTTTTTTGATTTAGGGGTCAGCGACCACTGTCCCATTGCCTGTATTAGGCACAGCACTCTAACCAAAGCACTGCCTCACATTTTGGTTAAAAGAACTATGAAACATTTTAATGAGCAAGCTTTTTTAAATGATCTCTATGAAAGTGACATTCATCTAACAACTGAAATTCCTGATGCTGACTTGGCTCTACAGTTTTTCTCAAACTCATTTATTTGCATTGTTGACAAACATGCACCTTTTAAAAAGATAAGAGTAAAAAGTAGAACAAACCCATGGTTCACCCCTGAACTCTCCTCTCTTTTTCAGTCAAGAAATAAGGCTTGGTCATTAGCAAGGAGGAGCAAGGATGCCTCCGACTGGGCAAGTTTCAGGAAAATCAGGAACAGATGTACATTATCTGTAAGAAAGGCTAAATCTGACTATTACTTTAACCTTGTCTCTAGTTCGTACTCAGATCCTGCAAAATTCTGGAAGGCTGTAAATTACAAAAACAATAAATCTGTTACACCTATGCCTTCTTCAATTAAGTTTGATGATTGTCTACTACAAGACAAATCAGACATTTGCAGTGCTCTTAACAAACATTTTTCTTTAGCCAGTCAAAGTTTTGACAATAGCAATAATCATTCCTTTATACCTAGGGCTGGACATGATATGCGTATCAGAGACAATGTCAGAGACGATGATCTGGAATTCAGGCTTCATCCTGTGTCTAAGCATACAGTGCTATCTGCTTTATTAGCAATTGATAGCCGCAAATCCACTGGAGAAGACCAGCTAGATCCCCTTTTTCTTCGCACTGCGGCATATATAATAGCAGAGCCATTATTGCACATTTTCAATTTTTCTATTTCCACTGGAGTTGTCCCTACACTATGGAAATTTGCACACATTACCCCGTTGCACAAGGGGGGTGATAAGACTGACCCTAACAACTATCGACCAATATCCAAGCTACCGTGTCTCTCAAAAATACTAGAGAAGTTGGTAAATGATCAGCTCAAAGAATTTCTAAATACCAATAATATTTTGAGCCCTCTCCAATCAGGCTTTAGGCCTAAACATAGTACAGTTACTGCTGCTACTAAAGTAATGGATGATATTATCACTTCTCTTGACAAGAAAAAACATTGTGCTGCCATCTTTGTGGACTTATCCAAAGCATTTGACACCGTGGACCATTCTCTGCTTCTACAAATTCTGCCTGGTATTGGTTTTTAATGCAAGTGCCTGTAAATGGTTCCAGAGCTACCTTTCAAACAGACACCATACTGTAAAATTGGGTAATACTCAATCTGACCCCCTGCTAATAACCAAGGGGGTCCCACAAGGTTCAGTATTAGGTCCGGTACTCTTCACCATGTACATAAATAGCATACTTTCTCTCCTTTCCAACTGCTCTATTCATCTATATGCAGATGATACAATTTTGTATTGTGTTGCAGATTCTGTACAGCTAGCCTTGGAGAAATTGCAGCAGTCTTTTAATATCCTACAAAATGCCTTCATTAGTCTTAAGCTTCTACTTAATGTAAGCAAGACTAAATGTATGGTCTTTACTCGATCTAAGCATGGCATGAAAAATGATTTTAATATATCTACTTTAGATGGGTCTGTTATTGAGAGAGTATCACATTATAAGTACCTGGGAATCTGGCTAGATGACAAGTTCACATTCAAGAAACATACTGACTGTCTTGTCACTACGCTCAGACAAAAGCTATCTTTCCTGCACAGAAATAAATATCCCTTTCCTGTTTTCTGCAGAAAAAAGTTAATTGAAGCTACTTTTCTGTCTTCCCTTGACTATGGTGATATTATTTACAGACATGCACCACTCTCTAATCTGAAGGCACTTGACACTGTCTATCATTCAGCTCTTCGTTTTATTACTGGGGATCCATATAGTACACATCATTGCCTGTTATATGATAAAGTTGGGTGGGCTCCACTTTCTCACAGAAGGGACATGCATTATTTTATTTTTATTTATAAGGCCCTCACTGGCAAACTCCCATTTTATATTTCATCTCTTTTAGTTTGGCACTCCAACCCATACCAAACCCGCAGCAGCAATTTTTTACTGGAGGTCCCTTATGCCCGCACTGAACTGGGTAAAACAGCTTTTAGTGTCTGTGGACCTTCAGTTTGGAATAACTTACAACAAAGGATGGGTCTTCAAGCCTTTGTGCCATTAGAACATTTTAAAGTTACACTGGGAAGTTTTTTATCACATACTTGCACTTGTTTTAACTCATAAGTTTTAATTCATAGTTTGTCTTAATTCTTACCTTTTATATGATTTATGGTGTATTGTGTATGTTCGTTGTTTATATATGATTTTATATGTGCAATTGTTTGTTTTACTCGACATCATTGTAAATGAGGGCTGGGCCCTCAATGATTCTTCGAGTTTAACCCTATCGCGCCGGATGCATCATATATGTCTCATCAAATTCAAAGCCCTCTCCACGCTGACACAAAAAAAAATCGATCTGAAAAACATCCTGCGTGTCATTTCCAAACGTCCTGCAGTACGCGGAAACCGCCACAAGAGAGCAGCGGTCGACAACAAGTTGACCACAGCTCGGCGAAAAACAGGAAAATGGGGTGGAAGCGGTTTCCCTGACCGACGCTGAGATTTCGTCAAATTGCATAAGGTTTGTGTACAAATTTCCGAAATATAACTCTACATCCTTTAATTTGAACACTTGCTTTGTGCAATTAAGCAAGGAAGAGTTTATATTTTTACACCGTGTTGCAGAGAGATCGTGCTAAAACTGATGAGACATATAAGCACCATCCGGCGGTGGCAGGAAGTCAGCCATCAATGCATTTGCTCCATAGGGAAACTTGCAAAGCACACCACGACGATCGTTTAACAAAACACACAAGTTGTTTTACTTCAAGACAAAGATATTGCCTTAAGAAACAGGTTTTACTTGCAATTTTGAAAATGTAATGCAAAATGTTGAAATTATGATCTCGTAAAAAATGCATTGAAGTGAATGGAGAAATGGTCCAATTGTAGTAATGGACCCATATATTCAAATTACACATCAAAAATGAATAATGATCTATATTACACTCATAAATAGGTTGTTGAGCATCCAATCAGCTATGTTTTTACATAGATTTTAAAAAATTACCCAACCAGGCTGTGGGAAATGTAAAATATGGTCCTGCTAAAACAAGGATAGGCTTTAAAAAATGGCAGGATCTCACTAAATATTTAAAGATAGTCCTCAAATTAAATTGTCTGACAACTTTTTTAAATTAAAAAAAAGTTGCAAATGCATTAAAAGTCATTTTTCAATGGTCATGAAATTGGAATTTTCATTCATTAAAAGCCTGATGCATCATATATGATGCATTAAATATCTCAGCGACCTTAACAAAATTTTGAATTTTTTTTTTACATTTCTTATAAGGGACCAATATTGAAGCAAATTCCAAAAAAATAGAATTTTCTCTCATTGCTTTCATGGTTCAGGTTTCACAGGGTTAAATATATATATATATGAAATAAACATTCTGAAATAGCCCAGTCAAAGCCCTGACAAAAAACAATTGAGATTATATGACATGAAGTCAAGAAAGGTATGCACTCCAGACATCCCACAAACCTTGCTGACGAGAGGCAGTTCTTTAAAGAAGAGGGAGACAAGATACAAACACATTGTTTTGTTAATCTGATCTGCAACTACAGGACAAGTCTGGTTGATGATATTGCAACTAACTGAGGGTTAAAACCTACTTAATNCAAGGGTGTACTTACTTATGCCCTGCTCCCCTGTGAAAGTTATGGCCTTATGACCAATACAAATATGATAACGTGTAAATGTTTGGGTGGAATTAATTAAAGCAGACTTTGATTGTTCCTTCTTGAGATTTCCGGGAAGATCAGACCATGTTTTATGATCAATTTTGACAGAAATGTAAGAAATTTCAAAGGGTGTACAAACTTTTTCCTGGGACTGTAATTCATTAAGCTGCTATGATGGTTAAGAAAATTATGGCTGGTGAAAAGGCCCAGTGGCTAGTGAGTCAGGAAAACCACTAGCCAAAATGGCTGGTAAGCGAAAAAGTTAGTGTCAAGCACTGGTGTGTTTTTGTGTGTGTATGTTTGTGTATGTATGATTACTGTCCTCAAAAGAACATACTGTTTTACTTATCATAGTATATATCTAGTTTACAGTCTGGATTCCTGAGTAGAGTAGAGATCTGCTTCACACCAGAGCCTCCTAGTTTATTACCACGTAGAAGCAGCCATGTCAGGTGTGATGAGGGGTTTGATGATAGAGCTGAGACCAGAGCAGCACAGCCCTCTGCTGTTATACAGCAGGATTCAAGCCTGGAGAGAGAGAGAGAGAGAGAGAGAGAGAGAGAGAGAGAGAGAGAGAGAGAGAGAGAGAGAGAGAGAGAGAGAGATAGAGGGGGGGGAGAGAGCAGGAAACAAGGGGACAGAAAAAAATATTCTGTAAGACACACACACACACACACAGACACACACACACACACACACACACACACACACACACACACACACACACACACACACACACACACACACACACATACACACACACACACACACACACACACACACACACACACACACATACAGCAAATGTGTATGAATGGTGGTTTATGCTCTGAAACTAACTTCACTGCGTCGTGATGCAGTGAGCCGCGCAGTTATTTCCCCCCCCTCCGCAGTGACTGGGTGTGCTCCCCTGAAATTGTGACTGCCCGCAGTTAAGCGACGCAGTTAAGGGCGGGTTTACAGAAGCAGGAGCCGCTGTGATTGGTCCTCTTGACCAGCCTGCTCTCTCCTCGAGAACAAGTTACTACTTCCTTGTTTTAACCTTCATTAGGCTACAGACTGTGAGCTCTTCATTAAATAAGTTGCCTGTGCTTTGTAATTTCATTTAATTCAACCTGATCTCCAAAAATTCTGTGCTCCTGGACACGGATGTTAAGGACACAAAATCTGTGTCCAGGAGGACAGATTCTGCCAAAATTCCGTGCTCCTGGACACGGAATTGTTTTCCGTGATGGGCACACGGAAGTGCTTTCTATATTCCCACAGCACTGTGTTAACTTTATCATTAGAAAATACATACCAAATGCTACTCCTAAACAAAATAATGGTACAGCAATTGTGCAGTTGTGCCCTGAGCAAAACATTCCCTAACCTTAACCTGTCAAGACACATTTTTGAGAAATAACTTTTCCAGTCTTTTAAGAAAAATCCTGAGAAAACACAAGACTGTGGAAACATACAGTAGAACTGCGGGAGTATAGAGAGAACAATTCTGTGTGTCCATCACGGAAAATAATTCTGTGACCAGGACACGGATTTCATGTCCTTAACATCCGTGTCCAGGAGAACAGAATTTTTGGAGATCATGTTGTTTATTTGCACGAACCAAAGCCAACACATGCACTTGCAAGTTACGACGCCGAAGTTAGATTTGGACAGTTGAACAGTGTTTTCTGAGGAAATATTCCGCTTCGTGCGACCTATCCTCGACAAATGAGCCACTTCTTTGTATTGAAGGCAGTTTGACCAATCATCTTGCTGTCACTATCATTGCGACGGAAACGGATGGCGTAGACCTAGAATGGAGCTATAAATCAAAACCAACTGCGTTGAATTTGTGTGCATTCCAATATGCGACCTTGCATCCTCCACTTGTGCGTGTGAGTGATTCTACGATTCGCCTACGCTTTTGGCAAAAGCAAAATGTCAATTATCAGTATTTTTTTTCAACTAAATGACCTAGATGTTTACATAGTGTATATATTTAAGTTTCCAAACAAACAAATTGTCAAGCTTAATCTTAAATCATTTGATAAATACTCTAATGAAAGCGAACATTTGCTTGATTATTTTGTCAACAGTGTTATGGACAAATACTATGTCATTTCAAACATATATAAAAATACTACAGAGTTGAAACAACATACGTTTGAAAGTGCTTATGTCCCTTAGCAATAATGTTGTCATTAATCTGTGCAACTGATATAGAAAATGTGATTGTTGAGCTTCATAAGTAGGATTTCATGATTCACTGTGATACAGACTGACACATTTTTCATTATAAATCCCTGTAAAGTCTGATTTGAATTTAGTCACCCTCCTTACACAAGACTTCCTTCTCCAGAGATAATCCCTAGTGTCTGTTCATAGGATTTTTCCAACACATAAGGGATCAATAGCTGAAAAACACTTTCAAAAAAGTCTACCGTGTTACTCAACTGTGTTACGGTCAACAGTGCAGGGGAACAAGTCGGCACTTTTTTTTAGGAAAAAAACAGAGCAGACGAACCCATCTCCCTAGAAAACAAATTATTTAGTTTGTTTGTCTGTCAATATGGAGATAAATTGGCAAAAACATACTCCTCCTCCAGTGTCATCAGTGTTGCCAGATTGGGCTGGTTCCCGCCCAATTGGGCTGCTTAAGATGGCCGTGTGCGGGTAAAAATGGCATTTGTCAGAAAAACCTGCCCACTTTTTGCCATAGAAATCAATAGAATTGGGCGGGATTTTGTGCTTCTAGGCAGGTTTTGAAAATTTTTTGGACTGGAAATCATCACCCTCATCCGGCAACCCTGACTGTCATAGCTAATTGTAACACCATTGACGGTAACACGGTTGACATTTCAGCCATTTTTATGGTGTTGTGCTAACTGAGGACCTCAGAAGTTCCACCACAACACCTTAATCAATGCATGTATCTGTATGCTTTATCTGTGTTTTTCTACATGTGATTTCTAATTCAGATTCTTATGAATATGTTGATAACACAGTTGACAGGCAATTTTCCCGCTATGAGAACATGAAAAAGAATGGATTAAATTATGGAAGGACGGAGCTCAAAACTTACCAAAAAGTCTTCCCATATCCTGCCAAAGAGGTTATGACATCACGTGATGTTATTCGTATGGCCTAAGACCAAACCATTACTGATTTATGGAGGGGGTTTCAGACCGTGACACGGTTAACACAGTTTTCGTGGACACACACAAAATGGCAAATTTCATGTATAATGGAAAGGACAGTGGTCTTTCTGACAGTTTTGTCATATTGTGATGATTACTGTGAATCAACATTTGCAATTGTCTTGGGCAAAAGAAGTTTCTTTTCATGCTAAAA